>NW_024035169.1:0-4309 GCF_002237135.1 Teleopsis dalmanni | reverse complement strand
TATATATTTTATTTTCTTCTTTTTATAATTATTATTTTTTTATTGTTATTATTATTTATGTTATTATTTTTTATTAATATTTTTTGTTTTTATTTTTTGTTATTATTTTTTGTTATTAATTTTATTTTATGTGACAAATTCATATTTAATCAGAAAATAAAAAATCAGTTTAAATACCAAAGAATTCTACTTTTATTCTACTTTCTATTTTATTGACTATTCTTTAAATATTTTATTGTGTCTTAAATTTTCAGTATAAGATTAAAATCAAATTATTATCCTGTTTTCAAAAGTTCAAGAATTTCTTTTTTTTGTTTTGTTTATTCTTGAGACACAACCGAAATTATTGACTGATGAAATTGAATTACATTTTCAACCTCAAAACTTTTAAATCAAATTACCACCTCAGCACAAATTTGTTTTATTAAGGACTTAAAAATTCTTTTTTAACTTCTTTATTTTTTTTTTTTTTTTAAATAAATTTATTGAAGAAATTTTTGTTTTTATTATTTCATTTTTTAATTTTTATATTAATTTTAATATTGAATAATTATTTTTTATTTTTACCAGAGAAACCGAAATTTACACAAAAATGTTTGCACTAAATCGATTTAATTTTCATCAAAATATTTTTAAACTATTTTTAATTTTCGCATTTTTATTTATATACAAAGCTATAAATAAATTTTTATTATATTTAAAATTTTTTTATTTTTTTTAATTTATTTTTAACACTTCACCAAAACCCGACGGACAATATTGCTAACTACTGAATGTGAACTTTCACACCGCGCCACTGCTTCAGCACTTTTACGCGTCCACAATGCGTTCACAGCAACGTTCGCACGGAACTGATAAAGCGTTTCGCAGCGAAGCCATTCGCTTGGGTACTTTATCACTTCATATGGAAGCCACGAACCTTTCGCATTTCACATTTCTCCAACTGGAGGTGTCAGCAGGAAATTTATGCAAGCAGTGAAGCAAGCAGTGAAGCAAGCAGTGAAGCAAGCAGTGAAGCAACAAATGAATTTTACTTGTGGCTCCAACGTTCACTGACATTGTTAACGTTTTTGGCGCGTTGTTCTTGTCGCTCAGAAAAGAGTACATTGTTGAAATGTTGAAGGGGAAAATATCCCAATTTTGTTGAATTCGCCGCAAGTAGGAAATAATTCGGATGTGGTTAGTTTTTACAATGATAACGAGTTTATATTAAAGTTTAGTTGCAAAAATAAAAGAGTTTGGAAGGAAATATGTATGCGACAGAAATGGAAATAAAATATACAAATTAAATTGAATGATTTATAAATATTAAATACTTATATTTGTGACCAAAAATTATTATTATAATAATTTGTTACCGGGCTAATTGGTCAAATTTTAATATAAATAAAAAGACACTAATTTATTATTTATATTTAAGTATCGTTTATATTTTATTTCCGATATTTCGACTTTCTTCGATAGTCATCTTCAGGGAAAACTACACAAAATATAGGATGTTCACATTTTTATAGCGGATTATAAAGAAAAATCATACAATAAATACAATAATAATGATGACAACAAGAGAAAAAACAACAATAAAAATACAAAAGAAAAATTAAAATTATAAAAAAAATTTATAAAAAAAACAAAAAAAGCTTTACAAACATCCTGTGTCATTTGTTTATAATATTCCTATAAGCCTGAGCACAGTTGTCCGTATCAGTTTTATAATTAAGTCTTATATTATTGGGCACTTGAAGTATTGAGAGCATTTCTAGAAAGTACCTCTTATTATGGTTCCTTTCTTCATATAAAATTTTTGCCTTATCAAAATCAGGTTCATGTTTATGCTCCATACAATGTACAGCCAATGCTGTATTGGCTTCAGCACCACTTTTATTTTTTAAACTGTGTTTATGTCCAGCCATCCTTGTCCTAAGCTTATTTTTAGTCGTACCTATATATATTTTGTTACATACATTGTACCCGTCTCCTTTACAATTCAGCTGGTACACTACATTAGATTTGTCTTTATTATTAATTTTAGTTTTCGTATTGCTATATAATTTAGCTATTGTGTTTGTTGCCTTATGAGTAATTTTATAACGTTCCTTGTCATATATACTAGAATTCATTATTTGGTTTGACAATTTCGGAACATAATCAATGGATATATATATTTTTTTGGCATTATTATTGCTAGGTTGGAGCTTTTTAAAGGTCTTATTAAGCATCATATTAATAATCCTTACGGGGAAGTCATTCTTTATTAAAATATCACGCACTATGTTCTTTTGTTCATTATGGAAAATTTTGTCACTCAGTACTAGAACTCTTCTAATAAAATTGGATGCTGTATTTAAAATCACGTGTTTAGGATGATTGGAATTATAGTTAATTAATCTTCCTGACGCTGAAGACTTTTTATACCATTGAAAGTGAATTTGGTTATTATGTCTAATTAATTCAACATCTAAATAAGGAAGCCTGTTATTCTTTTCTTCTTCTATGGTGAATTTTAAATTTGTGTGAAAAGAATTCAAAATTTGAAGTATTTGAGTTATTTTATTTCTGCGTATTATCGCGAAGATATCATCTACATACTTCGTTAATAATCTTGGTTTATATTCCTGGTCATCTACACACTTTTCCAATAATTCTTCCATCACTATATCTGCTATAATGGGTGATAACGGTGAGCCCATTGGCATGCCTTTACGTTGTTTATAAACTTTGTTGTCTAGCATGAAGTAATTATTTTCTTTAAGACAGAAATTTAAAATTTCGAAGAAAAGTGATTTAGTAATCTTAGTGAATGTCTTAATTATATTCCACTTCTTTTCCAAAATTTTAATGGCTAGTTCAACCGGTATATTCGGAAATAAGGATACTACATCAAAGGATACCATTATTTCATCATCGAATATATATGAATTACTGACCTTATTTTTGAAATCAATTGAGTCTTTAACATTATAAACCGAATGTATGGTCAGATTTTTTAAAATTGACGCTATATATCGACACAATTTGTATGATGGTGAGTTAACTGAAGAGCAAATAGGCCTAAGTGGCATATTTTCCTTATGTAATTTAGGTAACCCATATATTCTAGGTGGGTTGGCTGTATATGTACATAATTTTAGTTTTTCTGTTTTATTTATTATTTGATTATCAAAAAGTTTTGTGACTATTGTATTATTTTTAGTTTGTAACGTTGAAGTTGGATCTCTTCTGAGTATTCGGTATGTCATAATATCATTTACTATATTTTTAATTTCTTTGTCATAATGTTCTTTTTTTATAGCAACTGTTTTGTTACCTTTATCAGATTTAAGTATTAAAATGTTTTTATTCAGTTTTAAAAATTTTTTCGCTTGTTCCACTGTGCGCAATATGTATTTTTCCATAGGAGAATGTGTTATTTGTCTTTTATACCTTTCAACCATACCGATAAGTTGTGTTCTCGCTATTTCTTGCTCTTCTTTATTTTCTAAAGTATTAATGCAGTCTTCTCCATCTGTTAAATACTTAAGAAGTGGAAAGCTTTTTTTAGAAAGAGGTAGGGAGAAATTAGAACCGAGAGAGAGAAGCCACTGCACATCAGCTGGGAATTCTATATCAGTTTTGTTTATAAACCAGTCTTCTTTTATGTTTATGTCAAGCGATTTTATTAATTTAAGTTTTAATTTTTCAAATTTTTGATCCAATGAATTAGATTTTTTTGTTATTAATTTATTGTAAAGGATTTGTTCATTGTAAATAAAGTTAATATAATCATTTTGGCACACTAAATTTTGAATTATATTTTCTGTTACCGTGATATTTTTATTATTTTGTTTAAGAAGAATATGCTTCTGTGATATTATAAGATTAAGTAATTTTTTTTGGAATGTATTAATATGTTTATTCAGAGTGTTTTTGATACTTGGCAAAAATGTTTTTTTAATTTTAAATATGTCACTTACATGGTGATTTGAATTTTTTATGAAATTTGGAATAATGTCATAATGTCTGCATTTGGTCAAGAATTTTATATCAGACAATATAATTGCATTTTTCTTTTTAAGTCCACTATATTTTTTAAAACATTTTGTTGGTATTTTCATTATATTTTGTTTTCAATGCGCTGTAAGACGTCATTTTTGATTATTACAAATTTTATTGTTTTTAATAAACTTTGTTTTTATTTACGGCGTGCCCTCCGTTTTTTTATAAATATTAAATACTTATATTTGTGACCAAAAATTATTATTATAATAATTTGTTACCGGGCTAATTGGTCAAATTTTAATATAAATAAAAAGACACTAATTTATTATTT
>NW_024035168.1:0-4312 GCF_002237135.1 Teleopsis dalmanni | reverse complement strand
AATTACAATGTGAGATGAAAAAACTGCAACAAAGTAAAACGCCATAAATTTTTTCATTTTTTTTAAATTTTATTGAATGAAAGCAAAAAATGTCGGAAATAACATCAAATTTGAGAATCGGTTTAGATTTGTTCGAATTGGCCACCTTTGGCCCGAAAGTGGCTCTGCGGTATTTTGTCCCATTCTCGGCGAAGCGCTTGCTTGAGATGATCGACACTTTGGTATTTTTTAGTTCCAACCTTGCTTTCCAAAATACCCCAGGCACAATAGTCCAACGGATTGGCATCCGGAGATTTTGGTGGCCATTGTGCGGTGGAAATGAAGCGAGGAACCTCATTTCTTAACCATTCTTGGATGGCGCGTGCTGAGTGCGATGGTGCTGAGTCCTGTTGGAATGTCCAAGGTCTGCGGCCGAAATGTTTGCGTGCCCAGGGCTTCAGAACTCCCTCCAAAATATTTTCGCGATAGATTTGCGCATTTAATTTGACACCACGGTCGATGAATACGAGCGGCGAGCGACCATCGGCTGTTATGGCGGCCCACACCATCACCATGGCCGGCTTTTGAGTTGTGATGGCCAACCGAAGTTGCAAATTTTCAGCTGACCTCTCTGGCAAGTAAACACGATCATTTTGTTTGTTTACAAACTGCTGGATAACGAATGGTTTCTCATCGGAGAAAACCAAATTCGGCAGTTCACCACTTTCGGCCAAGCGAAACAACTCTTTAGCTTTTTCGAGTCTAACTTTTTTTTGCGCATCAGTAAGATCTTGCACTTTTTGGAACTTGAATGGCTTTAGTCCAAGCTCATTTTTCAATATTTGCCGAATGGCATATTGCGATATGTTCAGCTCACGAGCCATTTTTCGTCCACTGCGACGCGGATTTCGTTCAATTCGCTTTTTCACTTTTCGAACCATTTCTGCCGATGTTGCTGTTTTTTTTCGTCCACTTCCTTGACGTCGGGCTACGCTACCAGTATCATGGTAACGAGCGATGGTACGAGACACAAAACATTTATTCACTTCTAAATGCTGGAGGGCTCTAACGATAGCCACTTGTGGTTTTCCAGCCAAATGCAAAGCAATCACACTATCACGCTTGAATTCCATCACAAATAACTTTTTTTTTGAAAAATTCCCACCAAAATGCTTTTGTGCGCTTGTAAACAATATAATGAGCTGTCACTAGAATAAATCTGACAGCTGTGGGACGAGCGGTTTAGAAATGACAGCAGTCTGAAGTTGGTTGCAGTTTTTTCATCTCACCTTGTATAATGTCGTGCTTAAGATATCTAAGAAATCAGTAACTATTACATGTTATTGACAATTGGAGCGAAGATGACTCATTAGTGCCAAGTAACGCCACCTATTGAATAATAATGTGTGCCACCTGATAATGTTGCTGGTGAATCGGAGAATGAAATGATTAACGATGATAAAATATCAACAAACATTACATGCGACTTTTGAATTTTGTTCTCCTTTTTTGAATTCCGTTTGCCTAATTGTGAGAGAGTATTTTGGTACTACTGAAGTTGTATACGAATCAAATGCACACGATTATGGTACTATTCACATTGGAACTTGTAAAACTAATACTTTCCGGTTATAAGCGATGAACCCCTTCTTTGGGTAGTTGTATATCTTCCAGTTTCTGCCATTCTCCAGTGCAAGTGGCAAATACAACAAACAATTGAGAATCGGTGCATTTGTTGTAGAGGAATTATTGTGTTTAAATAGCGCTGTAGTAAAAGCTTGGAAACTAAATTGCTTTGTCGCTGCTTCTACCAACACAAAACTGATGCCTCAGTTAGGCTTCAAGAACTTCATTGTCAGAAACCTTCTTCTTGCATCAGAGAACTCAGTGTTCATTACAGAAGCTACCGCATACGATGATTTGCAAAAGAAAAGTCACAGTGCAGTAGAAGATGTTTATCTTCCGGGAAATTTACTACGTGTAACCTGTATGCACGCTCCATGAAAATAGACAATATTACATTGATCGTAGGCACCGACGCAAGTAAGCTTATTTCTTTTTACATAATACAATACATATGTAATACTTCAAATATATTTTTTGATTAATAAATATTTGAAAAGCATGACACATTGAATTGTACACTTGTATGTACTTTATACAACTTACAATAATACTTACTTCACCATAACAGTAACTAAGTACTATATTTACGAACAAAACACATATAAAAATGTTTGTACTGTCGAGGAAAGAAAAATGTGCTATGAGTCCAAGCGTGTGGTCGACCACACGGCACTTTTCTGGAAAACTAAATTTCAAAAAAAAAATTTATTTATGCAGGGAATATTTTTAACTTAAAAAATAAGACTTTTCAGAAAATTTCACCATAAAATTTAAAGTTTGAACTTGCCTGGTACTTAATGGGTTAGGGTGTAATTTAGATTTGTTCCAGGAAAGGATAATCCAGCAGATATTTCATCTAGTGAAGTATATGGTGACAACCTTATTTCAAACACATTACGGTGGCATGGTCCAAATTAGCTTATAAAAGGCGAAGAAAATTAGCTAGAAAAAGATAAAGTAATAGACTTGACTCTTATTCCAGAAACCAGAAAAACTGTGATATGTACCGTCCTAGATGTCACCAATGATGAAGATTTATTAATCGCTTTTCGTCATTAAACAATCTTCTTCGAATGACAGCTTACTGCATAAGATTTGTTAATAATTACCAAAGAAAGAAATCCGAAAGAAAGATCGACAACCTGACAGTAAACGACATCGATGCAGTGGAAATTGTGTTGGTGAAGCAGGCGCAAAAATGTTTTAAAGATAACATCAGACGATTTGATCTTCAGAAACAATTAAGGAAAAGTAAAAAGTTGTATTCATTAAAACCATTTCTTGACAGTACTACACCTAAAAGTGAGTAGCATATTAAGAAATGTAAATTTATATGACAATCTAAAACATTCATTAATTTTACATGCAACGTATAATTTGGCCAAACTCACAATCAATCAGGCGCATATTAATACGATACATGGAAGATTAAAATTGAAGCTAAACTAGAAAGTTTTGGATTATTCATGGAACAATAGCTGTAAAATCTTAAAATGTTTTCGAATGAAGGCAAAAGGACAAACTCAATTAATAGGAAGCTTACCAATACCAAGAGTAAATACTCAAAATTCAAGGGATATAAAACGAATAAGGCGTATATAGCTATTTTTGTATGCCTGACAACAAAGGCAATTCACATTGCGTTAACTTCAGATTTGACATCTCAAGGAGTTGTAGCAACGCAAATACCATCAATACCAGCCAATGATCGTAAAGCAACATATGATGCTGCTTGTACATAATCAAACGTCCGCTGAGGCTATGAAATCTACACCAGTTAGTAATACCAACCCAGAGCCGGCATAATGTTGACGAATCAACAAATAATTAAGAATTAGTTAATTAGTTAATGTTCGCTCTCAGCTTTTACTTAGTAGGCTGTTTGTTCGAATTATATTCAAGGGCTGCTATATATATTTCTAGCCTAATAATGAAAATGCGAATATTTATCATCAATAATTGTTTTACTGTTTTTCAAAGTATTCTTCAGCCTGATTTATACACTTTTGCATGCGGTCAAACCAATTGTCGAAGGACTTTTTCCGCTCCGATTAAGACACCTCCAAAGCATGGTTTTTAAACGCTTCCACAGGATCTTCTGGCGACGAAAATCGTTGACCACGCATTTTTTTCTTGATGTGCGGGAATAAAAAGAAGTCATTGGATGCAAAGTCAGGGCTGTACGGTGGATGACCCATCAATTCGACGTTTCGGCCGGTCAAAAAGGCGCTGGTTAGAGCCGATGTGAGAGAGCTCGCGTTGTCAATGATTCGTCTTCTCTTGCTCATTTTTCGAACGAAGTCTTCTCCGAAGACTTCAGGCAAACAAATTGTGGTGTACCACTCAGAAAAGACCGTCCTTCGTTGTTCAAGCGGAACACTCGCCACATGACTAGTTTTGCCGAGGAAACAGGCGACCATTTGCTTCGAACTGCTTCTTCCACGAACAATTTTCGTTGGATCTTATAAATGTCTTTATAAGCACCGCGAACGTATTTTCTCAACATTTATTTGCACCAATCGACGCGATTGTCAAACTGTGCGGAATCGAACGAGAAAAAACCTTTTTTGTGAAAGCCAGGTGTTTATGCAATATCGAATGTATGCTGGTGGGAGAAATGCCCGAAGATGATTCTATCTCACGGTATGTCGCATGACGATCTTGCATTATCAGTTCACGCAACGACATCAAAGTTTGCCGTTTTTAG
>NW_024035167.1:0-4313 GCF_002237135.1 Teleopsis dalmanni | reverse complement strand
ACATGTTCAACTGAAAAGAATTAGCTGTGCCAAAATTCTTCATCACCTCTAACCGCTTTTCAGAAATGAAAATCTCAATGCTAAGAACAGGAAACTGATATATAACCAAATAATTCGTCCGTCACTTCTATATGGTTGTGTAGCGTTTAGCAAAGTTTCAAACACTACTATTCACCAGCTAGAAATTGCTCAAAGCCAGGCTCTGAGAAGACTTTTTAAAGTTCCATGTTACATTAGAACGAATGACATCCTCAGGGACATCAAAATTGATCCCATCAAAAAATACATAAAGCATAGAGCCCTGAAATTATTTGCGAAAAAATTTTACGAAAAGACTTACCCACACCGCGTTATCAAATCTTAGAATAGTTACAGGCTCTTCGGGGAGGTAAGCAGATCTGAGGTCAATTACTGCTTAGTCGGATGAAGTGATAAACGATAATCCAGTCAAGGTGTAAAAAGGGGGAAAATACCTCGAGTTAAGAAAGAGTAAAAATGCTCAAGTGCACTGGCTCAAATAGCTTTAACATGAAAATGATAAAGATTTTGTATAAAGTAACTAAAATATTGACTGTTAAATGCTACAAAAAGGAATAGTATATACTATACGGAGGAACAAGTCTATGTGGTGAAAATATAAACTATTTTTGACTAAATAAATAAATGTTTCCTACTTTTATTTCTTGGTTGGTATTGAGTTTATTTCCTGAATATAGAAATATATCAGATGAATATTTTTAAATCCCTATGAATTTATAAACAAGCCGAGTATAGATTTATAATATAACACAGTAAAATAAAATACGCTTCCAAAGACCATAATCAAGATAAAATCAATAATGAAACATTTTAGTACAAATATACCTTAAGATTATTTTAAAATCAGTACGCTTACAAAAAAAAATATTGACATGATTTTGTTATTTAATACTCCTATAAAAACCTGTATTTACCTGATTATATTTCATAACTTGCAAGTATTTTAGAACTGATTCTAAATCAATTTTTCTACTAAAATAAAATTTATGTCCGTATTCAATCGTCCTGGTTTAAGCCATTGTAGTTTGATCACTACTCTTAAGTTAATACATATATTAAAGTATTTCACATCTGATACTAAATTTTCAATTTATTTATATGATCGCTCGATAATAAAACACAACTATTAGTGCTTGAGAATGCATTCAAATGCTATAAACAGCATTTTTCCTTTAGTATTTTCTTTTTGGCAATATTTTGTAAATTTTTAACTAAAAAAGCTGTATTTATGTAATAATACAAACATAATTTTTTGTTTCAATGATTTTACTGTTTGTTTCGTTATGTTAGTTAGTTGTTGTGGACGGAGGAAAGAGTTCTCCTCAATTACATAAGAAAACCGTTTTGAATCCACAAATCCTAGCAATAGATTGGATAGTAGAGAGACGATCAAGCTAGAACCAGATAGAGGCATTTATAAAGGCAAGCATCTGGCCAATGCTAACGATAGAGATATCGTCGAGTTTGTTAAAGAAGCGGGCCCCCAGAAACTTAAGCCAAGTTCTGGCCAAACCTGAACATAGACACATTACGTTTTCTGGTGTCCTTTCTTCGATAGCTGGTAGACACGCATTGCAGGAGATACCACAGGGTAGGACAAGCCTAGCTTATTTTGTTATATTGATAATAATTTTGAACATTGAACATTTGAACAGGTGGATTTAAAAGGCTTTAAAGTTAACTACTAAAAATGAATTCAGTAAGGAATGATAGGTTGAAAAACTTTAAATATACTACTAAAATGAAATATTTTAATTGACCCTTGAACTTAGTTAGATATACTTAACCTTAAAACATTCTTTAAGAGCAAGCGTTGATCGTTCAAATATTTTGATTATTTTTATTCATATTAGTCTCAATATAGTTCCTATTGTAGCTAATATAATTGTAAGCTATTATAATTTTTGCTTATTTATCTATATTTCTAAATAATGGTTTTTATTGCTCCTGACCAAATCTGAAATTTTAATTTTAATTATTTTTAGTAATTGAGTTGAAAAAAGAATTATTTTTATTCCAATATAAGAAACCTAAAGTGTTTGATAGCCAAACACGCTATAAAATCAAAATCTGTGGTCCATCATTAATCAAATACCAATCAGGATTGAGATAAAAAAGCGACAAGTGGGACTGGACAGGCCATACTCTGCGCAGACCAATGGAATGGCAATCGAGTGGAACCCCATGGTTAGTCAAAGAATGGGTAGATTGGCACATACCTGGAGAAGACAAACGGATAGAAAAGTGTCACGTAATAAACGTTCTGAATCGAAAAATTTTGTTGCGGCCTTATGCTCCTCCTTGGAGTTAAAAGAATATATATATATAAAATTAACAGTAATATAATCTAGCGTTCGAAAGCATATTAGTACTTTTTAATTAATAAGTTTCTTACTCTAAATTTTTTTTTGTGATGGCGAAAGGGAAACCAATTCATGTCGACCTCTAGATTACGGACGACCGGAGATGAAAATGCAGAGAGGTCATATACATATAAACAATTTAAGGGTTTATTAAAAGTGTCATCAACGTAAGATATTTGAGTTAATATATATTAAATTCATATATATTAATTAATATAGCGTGAATTGTAGAGTGAAGCATTATGGATGTTGTTAAGTTCACAATATATAGAATCAAGCTCACTGTAAGCTGCAGAACCCGGTTAGGATAGGTAGGAGTGACAGCCTTGTACACCAAAGATCACTTTAGCACTAATAGTCGCCAATTGTGATACCACAGACAGCTGACAGCTGAACTATGATGATTATATTTTTGCCATTAATAATGTTTTCAAAATATTTTTAAATAATTTCAGTTTTTAAATTATCTGAGTGTACATGATTAAATTTTCTTATAGTTTCAAGAAAATTATTTTTTCTTTCTACAAAATTAAGGAAGTATATTTGGATGGTTGAGTGTACTACTGATTTTCCATTAGTACAGTGCGCTGTGTGTCTGAGTACTTTGTAGTTTTTAATTTCACACAATTGCTTGTTAATTAATAAATTTCTATAAATACATAATTTATGCGAAATCATGCTTTTATAATGTTGAATAAATTTTCTATAGAATCTTAGGAAAGCCATAATTTTTTCAAACACCCGCAATAATAATTTAATGAAGCAACAAAATGCGTCACGAAAGCAAAATTGGCGCCTTAAATTCTCTTAAGTTTTTTTTTTGGGAGAATTAAATATAAATTTTATGTTTTCCAGATTTTAACAATTTTTCTGTAGTGTATTGACGTTCGAATATTATTTTTATGTAAACTAATAATTCTAATACATACTATAGCAGTCAAATTAATTAAACATAAACAGCAAAAACTTTCTAAAAATTTATGGTGGTAACTTAATATTTCATGAATTTATTTTTTTAAATATAAGTATTTAGAGGACCAATAGTTAATATAAAGTGTCTTAAAATTAAATACTTTATTGCTTTCACATGGAATATTATCTGGCAAATTATGTAGATAGTCATAATACGAATGGTTATAAGTATTCTACGCTATTTTTGATTGGAACAATGAAGACAGTCAAGTCTTCTTACTATTTTCAATTTATTGAGGTTACAAATATTTTAATACTTTATACTTAAATTATAAATATAATATGTCCACATATCTGTACAAAAATATACATATTAGCACGAGAAAGCCATAACTTCTGACATTTATTAGCGTGTGACATTGTTTTGAGTAACGTCACGAGATGCAGGAAGTCTCGTCACCATGAACAAATTTTAATTAAATTTTCTTCCTTCCTCACGATCTCAAATTTTTAATTTACATTTAAAACAACAATTTCACATTTGACGTGACTATGATTGTAATCTTAGTGTCATTAGAAAGATTTAAGACTAAGTATTTATTTAGGGCATTGTTAAGAATCTTTTTTGGTGTGTAAAGTGTCTGACTTAATGAGTGTAAAGTCTGACTTAAAAGGGAACTTTCTAAAAGACATAAAATGAAGCAATTTAATGATTCACTGAAAACTATTGTTTATATGAGTCAACATAAGTCACTTATCTTGAATGAAATTACGTCATAGAAAACATTGCTTAATGACCTTATCATTTATTTAATAATTCATTTCGATCAGTAATAAGAATAAAATATTTGCAAAGTTCTGCAAGCTCTCAATGAAGTGATAACAACTTCCGTATTTCTAGTCAATAACCAATAAACTAATAAAACCACTACGTTACAGTTCTCTTGACAGTATACTACCCCAACCAACACTCCGGCAGAACTTTTCAGTACAACATAC
>NW_024035166.1:0-4314 GCF_002237135.1 Teleopsis dalmanni | reverse complement strand
AGCCGATATATAAAATTCTCGGGTACTTTAACATAATAAATCTTAGCATATCTTAAAAAAAGTTTGTAAGATGTTCAGTTTATTATTAGTATTATTCTGAGTAAAGAATGGGGCGACAGTCACCTGTCGGCAGGAATCGTTTTCTGTTGAATTTATCTTTTTCGGATGGTATCGCAGTCTCCAGAAGCCTGTTAGCAGTTCCGTGTAGAGTATATATTTTTGTATACCTTAAATTTTAAGTGATAAATATAATGTTAGGACTGAAAGCGGAATGTCGGACCACCCGACCAATATTAGTCTTCTTTCTTCGACTTACAAATATTATAGATGTAAAATTGAAAAACAGCAAAAACCTATTACCAGTCGAAATGCGAAACTATGATGAATTACTTTAAACTATAAATATATAATATGTAGGACTGAAATTAAGATATGCTATTTGACTATATCTGTCTTCGTCATTGAGATATACAGATGAAAAATGGAAAAGCGTTTTACCTGTCGAAATAAGGAAACTACGATGAATTGCTCTGACAATATCTACTTGACAATATCTGTCTCTCTTTTTAAGTAGGTAGGTGCAAAACGGAAGCAGTCCAAGACGTATTTGCAGTTGAAATTGAGACGCCAACGGAAGCCGTTGATTGTATTTGCCCGGAATTTTGCTCTTTTTAACAGTATTTATTATTTAAATTATTTTTAATTTAATACAGCAAACTATATTATTACATAGTGAATTTTTTCATATTATAGCGAACCTCTAGTAGGATATAATATCAGTTATTGCTTTTTGTAAATATGAGCATGCAATCAAATCTGTATAAACAACAGGAATAAATTAATTATTTTTAACTAATATTTAAATCAGTCTGTATAGATCCATCCTGCCATCCGTAAAAAACTGACAGAATAGTTTCAGAAAACTCTTACTTTAGCTTTCTCTCTATATAAGCTTTTTAAACTAAAATAAAAATAAAATAAAATAAAATACTTTTTATTATTAATTTATTATTTATTATTTATTTATTGTTATTTTATTATTATTTTTGTTATATTTTATATTGTTTATTATTTTTTTTTATTAATTCTTTTTTTTTATTTTAATTATGGTTAACTACATATATAAGGACAACCAATAACAATACTGATATAAGAAATAATACTTATTTCTAATTAATATAGCTTAACAGGGTGCAGTTCCAGGACATAGATTTTAATACTATCTTAAACGTACACTAAGTGCAATGGAGGTTTAATTAAAAGTACTTAAAAATAAAATGAACAAAATAATTTCAAACTTCAGTAGAAAAATTTTTAAGCTTATTAAAGTCAAATATCAATGCAAAATTTAATATTGATATAATTATAATAGCTTGAATTTTTTAATATTTTTCTAAAAGTTTCAATTATGTTTCAATTTTTTGTTATTGACAATAAAGTTAAATTAAAAGAAATGAATTTAAATGAATTTAAAGAATTTTTATACAAAAAAATTAAATCTTAAGAAAAGAAATTTTCACAAAGATTGGGCAAATGAAGCGGAAAATTGTTGCGTTAAAAATAATTTCCGTTGAATTTCCTTAGTTACATACGCAAACAGATAGCTACAAACATATATATATATATATATATATATATATATTCACTACGAATATACAATAGTATCTAGGAAGATGGATTCATCGAAGCTATGCAGTAGCTATACGCGAAATACCAATGAGTAAGGATACCAAAATCAGTAGCGCTCACGTACATATCGACATGTCACAGGAGCTAAGTTAGTGTACGATAAATGGGACAACACAGTCTGTCTCAAAATAAGAAGTCGATAGGATAAATCAACAGAAGCGGAAATCGAATGTTGCATAGTTCAACATAACAACAAAAAAAAAAACGAATAGAAAAGACGTTGATAGGAAAATATTCCAAAAAAACACTATGACCGATAGTGGAGATAACTAAGAAGTATGTAAAATTGTGCTAGGGCTAGACACAGTGTACAATAAAAATTAGGAAAAATATAGTAAAAAATATGTCCTTACTTGAATTTATATATTCAGAAATGAGTAGTTCATGGAATCACAACAAGAAAAGCAATTTTCCTTATAAAAGATAAATTATTATTGCATTTTTACTCTTTCAAACAAGGAAAGCAAGGAAAAATGTAAGAGCAAGAAATCAAAATAATAAAAAAAAATAAAAATTTCGATTTCCTCTCGATTATTATTTCATTTTATTCGATATTCAAGCTCAATACGACGTTGAAGTATTTTATTTGTTTTTGAATGAATGGAAGAAAGAAGCAACGGCGACGGAACGGCAACGGCAATGGTAATGGCAACGGTAAAAGTATCTAGAAAGTCGAAGGCAATTCGAACAACATCAATGATGCCAGAGTCGACATTTAAGCAGAAACTGTCATTTTATTAGCAAATAACGCGGGTGTGTAACTACTACAATTTAAATGGTTGTAAAGGGTGCACTCAAGACAAGCTGCGAGTTTATTGTTAGTAACGAAGGGATTAATAAAGTCGCTACTGTAATTCGAGTTGATAATCCTGCATGCGCACGGTGCCACGGCGTGACTTCAAGGCACGGCGGAATCGTAAGGCTCAAGTTAAAAAATTTAAATATCTTTCGCTTAACTGTATTTTGTTTTGTATATTAAAATTTTATTGTGTACTTGAAATGTATACAAGGAGCAGCATTCCGAGAATCTGAAAACTTGAATATGCATGTGACTTGGTATAGTATGTCGACTTTTTAATGGAGTTTCAAGTATTTGTTGAGCAAATAAAAATCTTGAGGCAATCACTACATCAATATTGGTAATACGCTATGCTTTGCATAATAATTTTGACAGAATTAAGTATCAAATGAACAAGGTAGGTAAACATAATAAATATGAGAAAGACTGAATAAAATTTCAACTTAATAATGGATTTAAAATATTAAAAAAAAATTAATGGGAATAGAAACAATACTAATAATACAATGTGAACGACTAAGTTATTTGTAGTATTATTGAAAAGTATTGAAAGTATTTTTTATAATGATAAATAAACTAATCAATTAGTCTTTTTTCTGCTTTGAGTCTCAATTGACTCATCAATTGAATGCAAATAAGATACTTGTACTTGCTGCTTTGAGTCGAATACTTTTTCTATCATAAAAATAAAAAAAAAATTATAAGAACTGCTTAAGATTAAAGCGGTTGCCACGAACTGCTGATTTGTATTTGCACGGCATAAATATTGGCATTAATCAAAACGAATGATTCTCGTTAAATGACGATAATACTTGAGATGCACGATGGCCTTACCTATTTGTTTCGTTAGCTGAAAAATGACGTTGAAAAGTACAGAAATAACAACAAACCGATGATAGTATATCATTATTAGTAAACTCTTGCCTTTATTTTTGGTTGTCTGGAATATGACTCGTAGTTAATTATTCCGCAGTAGCATATTTTTCAGTGTGTCGCAAACCTAAACATCAGCAATGTTTTTGAAACAGACTTGGTCATCTCTGTTTTATGGTTTTAGTCTCTGGCTTACTATAGTTATTTGAGGTCAATTTTACAGTTATAACTTAAGTCTCGATATTGACTTACGTCTTGCTTAAGTTTCAACTATACTGATTTAACTCATACTTAGGTTAATATAGTAAGGAATAATGAATACACATATTGTTTAAAGATTGATTTCTTTTTGTGTCGAATGTGATGTGTCTTATGGCGCAAAGCAAACTGAAAGGGTTCGAACAGTAATAAAGAAACAACAACCAAAATTTGATTAATTTGTTGAAATTCGGCTGACCACACAACCCTCTTTCGAGTATTGACAAGTAATGTTGTTATTTCTTCATTACTGTTAGAATCCTTTATATATTGTTTTGTTTTGGTTCATAGAAATGTTTGAAAAGAATTGAAATACAGTATACTCAGCTCAGAGATATGCTGATGATGTATATCTACTTTATTACAGTTTTATCAGCCTGTAGAGTGGCTTGCATGTTTTCCTTTCATTCAGTTAGAAGGCAAGAAGCTTGAATATGTGCAATCTTTACTATACCTTTTAATTATTATAACTCATTAAGGCGGACCAATGATTTTATTCAATTTATAAATTTAGAGCCTAGAGTTTTAGATGAATAATTCTACAGTTGCTTTTATTCAGTATTTAGAGCCTCAATGTTTATCTCGATAAGGTTAGGAGTGCTGTTATTCAAATTAGAAATATTTAGAACTATACCCGCAACTTCAAAACTAAGGAAATTGATTAGTATTATAAAACAGTTGTGTTTAGTGAAACT
>NW_024035165.1:0-4316 GCF_002237135.1 Teleopsis dalmanni | reverse complement strand
CTAAATGTTGAATATATTATTATAAAATAATTTCTATAATCTATTATATTTATATAACTATATAAAAAAAAATTAATTATTAAAATAATAAATTCTAAACTTAATAATATAGATAATAAATGTTTCCGATTAGAAATTCGATTAGAAATAGAAAAATTTCTTATTAATACTATTATACAACAAAATAATCAAAAATAAATTATCACTTTTTAAGTTTTAATAGTTTAACAAAAACATTGGTCTTGTAATTCACAAAAATAAGATTAATCTTTTAAAACTCTCAAGAAAAAAGAAATTCTTTATCATAAAAATTCCCAAAATTTATATTTTATTTAAGGTATTTCTTGAAATTTTTCGTCTATTATTATTAACTTTAATATTAATTTCAAGTATTATGCTCTTATTTTTAAATCATCCATTATCAATAGGTTTAATATTATTAATTCAGACAATTTTAATTTCAATTATTTCAGGATTAATTTCAAAAACATTTTGATTTGGTTATATTTCATTTTTAATTTTTTTAGGAGGAATAATAGTTTTATTTATTTATATGTCACGGTAATTGCTTCAAATGAGATATTTTCATTTTCAATTAATTTCATTAATTATAAGAATTTTATTTTTATGGATTTTTATATATTAACTTATATATTTTATATATTTTATTAACTTGAATTGGAGCTCGAACCGTTGAAGAACCGTATGTTATAATTGGACATATTTTAACAATTATTTATTTTTTATACATTTTAATTAATTCCTTAATTAATAGATGATGAGATAATATATTAAACTAAAATTTAAGTTAATGAGCTTGAAATAAGCATATATTTTGAAAATATAAGATAGAATTAAAATTTTCTATTAACTTTACTAAAAATAATTCATATAAATAAATATATTTTTAACCCAATTATAAATTATAAAAAATTTAATGAATATGGCAAATAACATTTTCATGATAAATATATTAATTTATCATATCGAAACCGAGGCAGAGTTCCTCGAACCCAAATAAATAAAAATGAAATACCATAAATACTAATTGAAAAAAAAATAATAAAATAAATAAATTACACCCTAAAAACATTACACAAAATAACATTCTTATTAATAAAATACTTGCATATTTAGCTAAAAGAATTAATGCAAACCCTCCTCTTCTATATTCTACATTAAATCCAGACACTAATTCAGATTCTCCTTCTGCAAAATCAAATGGAGTACAGTTAATTTCAGCTAAACAAATTCTTAATCAAATAAAATCTGTAGGAAATAAAAAAAACAAAAAACCACATATACATATACCACATATTGAAATTTAATAAAATCAATTATATTATATCCTCCAATTACAAAAATAAAAGATAACAAAATTAAAGCTAATCTCACTTCATAAGAAATAGTTTGACCAACAGCTTTTAAGCCTCCAAATAATGAGTAATTAGAATTTCTTGATCAACCTGCAATTATTACAGTATAAAATCCTATTCTTGTATTTCTTAAAAAAAATAATAAACTTAAATTAAATCTATTAAATTTTCTTAATATAGGTATACATATTCACACTAATAAAAATGAAAATAATGAAAAAATAAGAGCATAATAATAAGAAATATAATTTGATATTAATGGATAAGTTTGTTCCTTAGCAAATAATTTAATTGCATCACTAAAAGGTTGAATTATTTCAATAAATCCAACTGTATTTGGACCTTTACGAATTTGAATATATCCTAAAACTTAACACTCTAATAAAGTCTAAAAAGCTACACCCACTAAAACACAAATAATTAATAATAAACTTCTTAATAAAGATAAAAAAAAAATTCATTTAAAAACAAGGAATATTTACAATTTTTAAATTATATAAATAAATTCTAAATTTATTGCACTAATCTCCCAAAATAGTAATTAAATTAATTCATTAAATAAATTTCTTAAAAATAAATATTAATTCCTTTCGTACTAAAATATTTTGTTAATCAAAAATAGAAACCAACCTGGCTTATACCGGTTTGAACTCAGATCATGTAAGAATAAAAAGTCGAACAGACTTAATATTTAAACTTATACATTTAAATATGAATCTTAATCCAACATCGTGGTCGCAAACTTTTTTATCGATAAGAACTCTTTGCTTTTATCCCTAATGTAACTCAATTTTTTAATCACTAATAATGGATCACTTAATCATAAATAAATGATAAAAATTATAAAAAGTTATTTAAATTTTAATATCACCCCAATAAAATTAATTAATAAATTTATAATAAAAAAAATCAAAATAAATCAAAAACTATTTAATAATCAAGATTTATAGGGTCTTCTCGTCTTTTGAATATATTTTAGGTTTTTAAATAAAAAATAAAACTCTATTAAAATTTTAAATAAAACAGTCTATATCTCGTCTAACCATTCATTCCAGCCTTCAATTAAAAGACTAATGATTATGCTACCTTTGCACAGTTAATATACTGCGGCCTTTTAAATTTTTCAATTTTCAGGTTAAACTTTAAATAAAATACAAAAAGAGATGTTTCTGGTTAACAGGCGAATATAAGATTTGACGAATTCTTTTCAAATTTTAATATTTAAACATACTAATATACTAATTTTATCATTATTATTTAATAAATTAAATCATAAATAAAACTTTAATATATACTTAAAATATAATAAATATTTGGTATTAAAAAATAAATTATAAAAAATTTTTTAATAATTGCTAATTCTAAGAATACAATTAATTAAAATACAAAAATTTATAATAATTTATTTTATAGCTTATCCCATTAAATATTAAATTAATTATTTACATAAATAAATTAAACAATAATTAATTCTAAATTAAATTTATTTCTTAAAAAACTAGATACCATATAAAACGAAAAACATTTCATTTCTAAATATTTATTAAAAATAATATTATTACATCAACTTTTATAAATTTTTAACTAAATTTTTATAAATTTTAAATAAATACACAAGGCACAATAATTAAAATTTTCTTTTGACACAAAAATTTTTGAACATATTTTAATTTTATTCTTCAATATTAATTCACTATAATAAAAAATACTTTTTTAATAAATTCTGCTAAAAATTATAAATTTATAATTATTTTTAATATTTAATTTTTAAGAATAAAGTAATTAATAAATAAATTTAGATCAATTCATAATGATTTACACAAAAATCCTTCCAATGTAAATGAAATACTTTATTAACTAAGCTTTAAATTGTCATTCTAGATACACTTTCCAGTACATCTACTATGTTACGACTTATCTTATTTTAAAATAAGAGCGACGGCCGATATGTACATATTTTAGAGGTAAAATCAATTTATTTGTCTTTATAAATTAACTTCCAATTCCACTTTTAATTAATTTTTCATATTAATATTCATATAAATACTATTAATGTAACTCATCTCTACTTAAATATAAGCTGAAATAAAATTTATCTATAAATTTAAGAAAATTATTACTCTTTTAAAATATTCTGATAACGATAGATTACAGTATATGAACCGATTGCAAATTTAAGTAAGGTTCAACGTGGATTATCAATTATAGGACAAGCTCCTTTGAATAGACTAAACTACCGCCAAATTTTTTAATTTTCAAGAACATAACTATTACTACTTAAAAACCTAAATTCTACATTTTTAATAATAGGGTATCTAATCCTAGTTTATATCAAACATTTTTTAGCTTCAATTAAATTTAAATAAATTTTTAATTAACTTATAATTTCACCTAATAAATTAATTTTAAATTTAACATAAATAATTTCGTTAATTTTAAAATAAAACATTTATATTATTTGTTTAACCGCAACTGCTGGCACAAATTTTGTTAATATTATATTTATAACTAATTCCTAAATTCTTAAATTATTAATATCAATTACTACGATTAAGTAAATTTAAAAAATTTCTTATATTAATTTAAAACCACACAAAAATTTATATGTAAAATTAATTTTAAACAATCTTATAAGCTAAAATAAAACTTTATAATAATTGCCAAAAATTTTATATATATCATAAGTTTATTAATTTATTTTCGTAAAATAATAAAATTTAATATATATCTATAAATTAAATAATTTATTTTTGATCCATATAAATAATTCTTTCTTCACATTTTTCCCCCTTTAATAATATTTACCATAATTTTATATGTATCATAATTTTATTATTTATTTTTTGATAAAAATAAAATTTAATAAATATATAAATTAAATAATTTATTTTTAATCCATAAAAATAATTCTTTCCTACATCCTTTGCCCCCTTTAATACA
>NW_024035164.1:0-4318 GCF_002237135.1 Teleopsis dalmanni | reverse complement strand
TACAAAATACAATTATAACAGTTTAGGAAAGTGTTTTTACCGGCACTTTAAAATCTGTTATAAAGCGACGTGACCATGAAAATTGATCAGAGTACAATTTTAACTTTGTATCTGCAGTGTTGAAGCATTTTATAGTTTAAATTTCTTGAGTAGAAATGACTTATTCTCTCACTTTGATATACTTCCAGTCATTGCTCACATTTCGTTACGTTCAGTTCAGGGAAAGTAAACGCGCGGCGTATCTCGACCGATACTGTTGGTGCTGGTGAGTTCAGTAAATTGCCAAAATATTGAAGTTGTGATAATAAAAAACACGAATTTATACATATAAACCGAAACGCATGAATAAATTTTTTTGATGTTTTTAAAAATTAATAAAAACATTTAAAGTGTATATATTTTAGATACTGGCAAGTATATTGAAAACATTCGCCGATGGCGTCATGTGTATAAAATTGAGAATTCTTGAATGAAAGAAAAAATTTTAAATAAAAAAGGTTTTCAAATACTTCATAATATGAAAAAAAAGTGTCCATATAAATAAAAGCAATTAAAGTGTTTGTTTAAAAAAATTTGTTTTGTGAGATACAGTTTAAATACTCTTTTCTTTGTTTTAACACACAAATATCTTTTACTTAAGAGAATTATTTATGTACACAAAGAAAACAAAGAAATAAAAAATTATGCGAAATGTGTTGAGGCTGGGCTTATCTTACTGACTTGTCTCAAGTACTTAAATCATTTGTATTCGTTTAAATTAATTTGCTTGATAAATGATTTTGTTTATATTGTATTGCAGTTTCATTACAAATACTTTTTTCATTCCGAATAATTAAAGTTTGTAATTTGTGATTTTGCAAATTTGTAATCTGTGGAACTTGACTTAGTGCTCTGGTTTCATTGCCTTCTTTTTTTCAGTACTGTAATTCTTAATAATTCTCGGAAATATGTTCTTCAATGTGAGTGCTGGAAGTATGATACAACTGAAAAATAAGTAATTTAGATTAAAATATTATGCCTATTATAACCATATCCGAAAATGTAGCGATTTGATAAGAAGTCGTATGAAAACACTTTGCTTTAGTTCTTAAATTAATCATTAAAATTTCAAGAAAAAAATATATACAATATATATAAAAAATAATTGTTCGTCATGTAGTAAATAGTGGTTTAAAAGTAAAGTTTTGTTTTAACAAAATGAAATATAACATAAATAAACAAACGAGAATAAAACGAGAATAAAATTACTTACAGAAGAATAATGCCATTGTTTGTTATCAAAAGTTATTATATAAAAAACTGAATACTCCTCGACTGGAATTTTAAATGAAGTTAAATCTATTTATTTAAGTATCTATGTTTTACAAATATACTCGTATGTCTGCACGTCTAATCATGAAAAACTTGAAAGACTTTATGAAAAACGCTTTGGATTGACTATAGAGTTGTTTCTAATATTTCCAAATACCTATCATCTGTGGTCATTGGAAATTTTTTTGATGTTATTCAGCCCATTTAGATTCTTTGGACCGTAAGTATTAGGCTTAGAATGTGAATCTATCAAATTAGAAGCAAATTAGTTCATGATTTTAAACAAACGAGCCAGAATACAACGAAATTTTTTTTTCAATTTGTGCTTTGATAACAACTTTCAAAGTACTTGTCATTAGAACCAACTTAATAAACTACATATTGTATAAAAACACACTTTTAATTTGAAAAACAAAAGTTTCGTGTAGCTGTATAAGCCAATAGTCTAACCATTATTAATATTTAAATATCAGATTTGGGTGCTTAGCCGCATTTTAGAGAAATTTTCTATAGATAATTATTAGATAATTCCGAAATCGTTGCAAGCATGAACTTTACTTTGAAGACTCTTAGCTGATCATTAAAAAGTGAAGTGTAAAAAGTGAAAAGGTGTCAGTTCGGAAAATATTTAATAGAAATACGCACTTAAATAGCCTATGCCTGCGCTGGAACTATTGTGGGAATCACAGCGTTTGTGTCCAAGGATGCTCAATTGCATTTCATCGGCTCCTAATAAGGATCTGTGGAGAAATTTGTTAAAAGAGGTTAAAACCGCACATTGATTTTAGTGCATAATCATGATGCAATACAGCCATGTACTAAATTTCTTAAAGTGGTTTTGATTAAAGCTTACAAAATACCTCTTGTTGGTACCTCTTGTTGTATCAGTAATAACAACAAGAGGTACCAACAGAAGATATATGAATTGTGATTTAATCTTAAATAGTGAAATATGTATATGTAGAAATATGTATAGTGAAATTAAATTAGTTAAGGTGATGAAAGTAATTTTTGCATTAGCATTGCACGCATCATAACAGTTTCCATTATATAACGTATTGAATTACTAGGAGGACGATAACTAATAACAAGAGTTCTTAGGGAATGACCTGTAACCAAAGTTAAATAAAATCTGAAATTTCATTAAAACCGTACGTTCTTTGCTGTAATACCATTCTAATTCTACAGAGAGTATAATTTACAATTTTTTTAAGTCTTTAATATTCTTAAAATATAAAATCTTTTAAGAATTAAGATTTTAATATTGAAATAGAAAAAAAAACTTGAACATAAGAATACATTTTTTGGTCACTATACAATATAATAGTACATTTTCAATATTAAATTATTTTATTAATTAATTAATTAATTAAAAATTAATATTTTAAAATTGCTTTTTACTTATTTAATTTATACATTTATTTACAAGATCACAAATTTTAGGGTAGTATCTGTTTATCCATGTTCCCATAGAACCCCACAGCTGCAATATACTGTAGATTGATATTTGAGAGCTGAATTTCATACATTTGATATATGGTTTAAATAATTTTTTTTTATATAAATTTTGAAATATATGCATAAATATATTTTTTTCGTTGCTTTATGGTATGTTGATCTTGATGATTTTAATGGTTGAATAATTTTTTGATTAAAAATGGGTGTAACTTTTGCTGACTTCGTTTCGTTGGGATTGGTTTTTTTTTAAAGAAATAAATGGTTCTGTTTTGGATTTTGAATTTGAGGACAATTTGAAATTATAGTTATATAATATATATTATACTTTTATATATATATATAAATCTATAACACAAAAACATGTAATACATCTGAATCAATCACATTAAAATTGCAATCGATAGGAAAAATTTATAGTCATCTATTAATAACTAAGTCTTAACTTAAAATATAAAATATGATATGTGTTTTTAATCGTGACAAGTATAATAAACCAAGAATCCACAAATGCTATTAAAATTGATCTATATTAAAAGCAAGAGTTTGTAGTATCTAATTACTTTGGTAAAATGCATTGTTCTAATCCTTTTATTTCATCTATGAAATATTTGCAACCGATCTCTGAAATTTAGTGATATACCGGAAACAGTTTTTAATAATTTATTCTGTCAATCTCATTTGTCTAATAAGAAATAATAGGAATATAAAAAGGAATTTCAAAATAATAAGAGGTGTTATATTGAATATTTAGAAATTATATACTGATTGATTTAAACTTTTTAAAATATTTTTTAAACCTTATTGGGAATACATAATTTATTAAAAATAACTTTTCAAATTTAAAATAATTTTACATATAATTTTGTTTAGTAATTATTTTAACAAAAAGAATACTTTATACTAAGTAGTTGAAATTTTAGAGATCGGGTTTTTTTATAACAACATTTAATTTGATTTTTTGATAACCCAAGAAGTCTGCCTCGTATTTTCATTTTACGTAGACTTGTTGTAATTTCGGATATTGATAGTCAAGAATTAGAAAAAAAAAACACGTTTGGTTAATTAAGTATAATTTATGGAATATTAGTTATTAGTATCACAAGGAGTTATTATTTGTGCAATTTAATTTTGGTCGAAACCTATGCTTATTAAAAATTATTGTATAGTATAGTACATAATACTAGTATAGTATAGGACTCCAAATACTCAAAATAATATATGACTTAGAGCTGCTTTAGATGGAAGTACGTGAGCACCATTCACTTTAAGTGTGATAATTATTGTTATCCTAACAACTATTAGTTGGTTACCAAGTATGCCAACAACTATTAGTTGGTTATCAACTATCTCAGCAACTATTAGTTGGTTATCAACTATGTATGGAAATTAGAGTATTATTCTTGTTTAGAGACTTTCGTCATAAAATGTACTCTGAGATTTGATAATTTAATTATTGTATCAATATTATTTAATTCTTCAATTAGTTTTTTTCTAAATACGTGATTATTATTATTATAGCAGAATTTATTTATAGGTAGCGCTTACTTAT
>NW_024035163.1:0-4320 GCF_002237135.1 Teleopsis dalmanni | reverse complement strand
AGTTTCTGTAAAAGAGTACATCCCTCTTTATTTCTAAACCTACACAATAGCAATATCTTATATTTATGATAATTGCTCAGTTTTTAATATGAGATCATATGTATTTCATTCCTCTTTCAGATATTTCATGTAAACTTTATTTTTATTATTACTTACATCCTTAAGTTTCTATAAAAGTTCACATTCCTTTTTATTTTTAAAACTACACAAAAGCGATATTCCTATTTCATTCCATTCCTAATATATTATATTTCATTCATTCCTATTTCAGAAATTTCATGTAAACTTTATTTTTATTATTACTCACATCGTTAGGTTTCTGTAAAACCTTACATCCCTTTTTATTTCTAAAACTCCACAATAGCAATATCTTACATTCATAACAATCGATCATGTTTTGATATATGGTAAAATGTATTTCATTCCTATTTCAGAAATTTCATTTACACTTTGTTTTTATTAATATTCACATCGTTAAGTTTCTGTAAAAGAGTACATCCCTTTTTATTTCTAAACCTACACAATAGCATTATCTTATATTTATGATAATTGATCAGTTTTTAATATGACATCATATGTAATTCGTTCCTACTTCAGAAATTTCATTTAAACTTTGTTTTTATTATTACACACATCGTTAAGTTTCTGTAAGAATTTACAACCCTTTTTTAGTTTCTAAACTACACAAAAGCAATATCTTACACATATGATAATCGATCAGGTTCTGATATAACGTAAAATGTAATTCATTCCTATTTCAGAAATTTCACGTCAACTTTGTTTTTATTATTACTCACATAGTTAAGTTTCTGTAAAAGCGTACATCCCTTTTTATTTCTAAACCTACACAATAGCAATATCTTATATTTTTGATAATTGATCAGTTTTTAATATGACTTCATATGTATTCCATTCCTCTTTCAGAAATTTCATTTAACTTTATTTTTATTATTACTCACATCGTTAAGTTTCTGTAAAAGTTTACATTCCTCTTTATTTTTAAAACTACACAAAAGCAATATTCCTTTTTCATTCCATTCCTAATAAATAATATTTCATTCATTCCTATTTCAGAAATTTCATCTAAACTTTGTTAATATTATTAGTCACATCGTTAAATTTCTGTAAAAGTTTACATCCTTTCTTATTTCTAAAACTACACAATAGCAATTTCTTATATTTATGATAATTGCTCAGTTTTTAATATGACATCATATGTAATTCGTTCCTACTTCAGAAATTTCATTTAAACTTTGTTTTTATTATTACTCACATCGTTAAGTTTCTGTAAGAACTTACAATCCTTTTTTAGTTTCTAGACCACACAAAAGCAATATCTTACATTTATGATAATCGATCAGGTTCTGATATAACGTAAAATGTAATTCATTCCTATTTCAGAAATTTCACGTCACCTTTGTTTTTATTATTACTCACATAGTTAAGATTCTGTAAAAGCGTACATCCCTTTTTATTTCTAAACCTACACAATAGCAATATCTTATATTTTTGATAATTGATCAGTTTTTAATATGACTTCATATGTATTTCATTCCTCTTTCAGAAATTTCATGTAAACTTTATTTTTATTATTACTTACATCCTTAAGTTTCCGTAAAAGTTCACAATCCTTTTTATTTTTAAAACTACACAAAAGCAATATTCCTATTTCATTCCATTCCTAATAAATAATATTTCATTCATTCCTATTTAAGAAATCTCATGTAAACTTTATTTTTATTATTACTCACATCGTTAGGTTTCTGTAAAACCTTACATCCCTTTTTACTTCTAAAACTCCACAATAGCAATATCTTACATTCATAACAATCGATCTTGTTTTGATATATGGTAAAATGTATTTCATTCCTATTTCAGAAATTTCATTTAAACTTTGTTTGTATTATTACTCACATCGTTAAGTTTCTGTAAAAGAGTACATCCCTTTTTATTTCTAAACCTACACAATAGCATTATCTTATATTTAGGGTAATTGCTCAGTTTTTAATATGACATCATATGTATTTCATTCCTCTTTCAGAAATTTCATGTAAACTTTATTTTTATTATTACTTACATCCTTAAGTTTCTGTAAAAGTTCACAATCCTTTTTATTTTGAAAACTACACAAAAGCGATATTCCTATTTCATTCCATTCCTAATAAATAATATTTCATTCATTCCTATTTCAGAAATTTCATGTAAACTTTATTTTTATTATTACTCACATCGTTAGGTTTCTGTAAAACCTTACATCCCTTTTTATTTCTAAAACTCCACAATAGCAATATCTTACATTCATAACAATCGATCATGTTTTGATATATGGTAAAATGTATTTCATTCCTATTTCAGAAATTTCATTTACACTTTGTTTTTATTAATATTCACATCGCTAAGTTTCTGTAAAAGAGTACATCCCTTTTTATTTCTAAACCTACACAATAGCATTATCTTATATTTATGATAATTGCTCAGTTTTTAATATGACATCATATGTAATTCGTTCCTACTTCAGAAATTTCATTTAAACTTTGTTTTTATTATTACACACATCGTTAAGTTTCTGTAAGAATTTACAACCCTTTTTTAGTTTCTAAACTACACAAAAGCAATATCTTACATTTATGATAATCGATCAGGTTCTGATATAACGTAAAATGTAATTCATTCCTATTTCAGAAATTTCACTTCACCTTTGTTTTTATTATTACTCACATCGTTAAGTTTCTGTAAAAGTTTACATTCCTCTTTATTTTTAAAACTACACAAAAGCAATATTCCTTTTTCATTCCATTCCTAATAAATAATATTTCATTCATTCCTATTTCAGAAATTTCATCTAAACTTTGTTAATATTATTAGTCACATCGTTAAGTTTCTGTAAAAGTTTACATCCTTTCTTATTTCTAAACCTACACAATAGCAATATCTTATATTTTTGATAATTGATCAGTTTTTAATATGACTTCATATGTATTTCATTCCTCTTTCAGAAATTTCATGTAAACTTTATTTTTATTATTACTTACATCCTTAAGTTTCTGTAAAAGTTCACAATCCTTTTTATTTTTAAAACTACACAAAAGCAATATTCCTATTTCATTCCATTCCTAATAAATAATATTTCGTTCATTCCTATTTCAGAAATTTCATGTAAACTTTGTTTTTATTATTACTCACATCGTTAGGTTTCTGTAAAACCTTACATCCCTTTTTATTTCTAAAACTCCACAATAGCAATATCTTACATTCATAACAATCGATCATGTTTTGATATATGGTAAAATGTACTTCATTCCTATTTCAGAAATTTCATTTAAACTTTGTTTGTATTATTACTCACATAGTTAAGTTTCTGTAAAAGCGTACATCCCTTTTTATTTCTAAACCTACACAATAGCAATATCTTACATTCTTAACAATCGATCATGTTTTGATATAAGGTTAAATGCATTTCATTCCTATTTCAGAAATTTCATTTAAACTTTGTTTGTATTATTACTCACATCGTTAAGTTTCTGTAAAAGCGTACATCCCTTTTTATTTCTAAACCTACACAATAGCAATATCTTATATTTTTGATAATTGATCAGTTTTTAATATGACTTCATATGTATTTCATTGCCTCTTTGAAATTTCATGTTAAACTTGTTATTTTTATAGATTAACTGTACATCCTTAATTTTCTGTAAAGTTGCACAATCCTTTTATTTTTAAAACTACACAAAAGCAATATTCCTATTTCATTCCATTCCTAATGAATAATATTTCATTCATTCCTATTTCAGAAATTTCATGTAAACTTTGTTTTCATTATTACTCACATCATTAAGGGTTTCCTGGGTAAAAAAACCTTTAACAAAAACTGCCCTTTTTTTTTTAAATTTTTCCCTTTAAAACCCCTCCAACAAAAAAAAAAATAAAAAATAGCAAATAATCTTTCCCCCTTAACATTCATAACAATCGATCATGTTGTAATATATGGTAAAATGTACTTCATTCCTATTTCAGAAATTTCATTTAAACTTTGTTTGTATTATTACTCACATAGTTAAGTTTCTGTAAAAGCGTACATCCCTTTTTATTTCTAAACCTACACAATAGCAATATCTTACATTCTTAACAATCGATCATGTTTTGATATAAGGTTAAATGCATTTCATTCCTATTTCAGAAATTTCATTTAAACTTTGTTTGTATTATTACTCACATCGTCAAGTTTCTGTAAAAGCGTACATTCCTTTTTATTTCTAAACCTACACAATAGCAATATCTTATATTTATGATAATTGCTCAGTTTTTAATATGACATCATAT
>NW_024035162.1:0-4320 GCF_002237135.1 Teleopsis dalmanni | reverse complement strand
GGATTACGGAAAAATAGGAGATATAAAAAGGGTAGTTCGCGGTGGATGCTGTCTTTTTCTTTTTCTACGGTTTTTGGAGTTGTTCTTTTGATACTGTTCTTTTCTGAATAAAACTGAAACTATTTTTTTGTTCCAAATAAAAAATTAAATTGAAGTTAAAATATATTAACTAAACCAATTAAAAGTGAAAAATAAGTTTTATTTAAAGTTAAAGTAAAAGTTAAAATATTAACTCAAACTGTAAGTTCTTGAAAAATTATCTTATTTAAATTAAAAATCGAACATAAAAATATAAACTAAACCAAAATTAAAGTAAAAGTTAAAATACTAAGTAAACCTATAAATTTTTGAAAACTATCCTATTTAAATAAAAAATTGAAATTAGAATGTTAAATAAACAATTAATTCATGAAAAACTATTTTATTTAAATTAAAGTTATATGGTGCTTTAGAAATAATAAGGAAATGTAACGGTGGCAGCAACAGCAAGGTGGACAGCACTGACGACAAAACAGTGGTCACTACGGTAGAATAATGTATATTAAATAATAAGATGAGTAACATAAGTTTTATTAACATTGCTCAAGGATCAGAGAAGTAGAGAAAAAAAGGACTTTTTTTCTTTTATTATTTTTTTGTTTGTCGATAGTATTTCTTTTGGTTTATCTAAATACACCCATCGCGCTAGTGACGTCATTAGAGCAGTTGTGGTAAGTGCCCGGCAAGGCAAAGAAAAATTGTTTTTATTGCTTCGTGCATAGTTTTTTTTCTTCTCTTCCTCTTTCTGTTTTTTTTTTTTTGATTAGAATAAGAATTATTTTTTTTTGTTTATTACAATTTTTTTTTACATTATTTCTTTTACGTATATTGTTGAATAAGAATTAATTTTTTTTAGTTAAAGTTGTGCTGATTTTGTACCTGGAAATAATGTATAATGGAAAATAAAAAAAATTATAAATTCTTTTTTTTATATACTTTAATTGAAATAAAATAAGACACATCTATTATGATTACTTTAGGTTTTGTTATAACCAATATGCTTGAATTATAAATTGCAAAAGGGGTGGTACGAACAGGTACGAATGTGTCCTAATGTGCAAGAAATAGCTTAACCCAAATGGACTAGATAAAGAACAAAAGACAGTGACATTGGAAGGGAGATTTTACGACTGACAAAAACCGTCATAAAGCACCATAATAAATTTTATATGGTTCTTCTATGCTTTCATCCCAACAATGTTTGTAGAACTACTTACTGGGACTTCGGAAATATTTTTATTATTAACCAATTTTATTTTCAAGATAGTTAATTAATAAGATAGTATTTTGATATTACACTGTAAAGTGTCTTTTAAAAATTCAAATAAGCTGGTTTAGTGTCAAAAAAAAAACTTATTTAGGCCTTGAACATTAATAGCAAATAATTAGAGTCAATATTTAACTAAGAAACAATCGAATATATTATATCACATATATGTTTAAATGTAATAATGAATAAAAAAAATTCAATAGATATATATTGCATAAACATTTTTGCTTGGGTCATCCTTAATATAAGTATATTTTACCAAACACGACGACGATTTTTTTAATATTTCTTATTATTTTTCAGTGCTTTTATAAGCTTGATATGGGAGCCATCGTTAGTAAAAATTTAATCCTTTTACGTAGAGGGGGCTGCCATAGGATGATTCTTTCGATTTTGAAAACATAAAAACAAAATTAATAAAATAAAATAATATATGCACATACATATATATATACATATATAAATATATAAAATAGAAATTGTAGAAAAGCATGTGGTTGGCACGGCACTTGGTATGTAACTTCAAATTATATAAATAATAAACATTTTGGGATAGAAATGTAAAAAGTGTACTGCAATCTAAATATTCACCAAAATGCATATATCTCCATATATAGTAGATATGAGATATGTATTTATATACATATACAATTACTGGTCCAATAACTCTGATTCATTTTGTTGTTTTTGAGTTTTTTTAAACTTTTATTAAAACACTTAAAAAAAATAACAGCAACAGAAATGTAAAATATATAAATAATACGATATAATATGCCATCGTTTTAATAGACTTATTTGAGGTTTACCAGCTGACATACTCTTAACAATATATAAAATAAGTATATACAAAAATATATATCAAATATACAAACCATGTGTTTGTTATATATATGCTAGCAATTTATTGTTTAAAAAAAATACATAAAAAAATACTTCATTTCAATTATTTAACAAACAAACAAACCACTAACTATATCCAAAAAAAACTATATGTTAAGAGCCTCTATAAATTACTACAGTCAGTATAAGTCGACTGATGAAATTAATTTGGAACTTCTAAAAACCAACATTACTTGGCAATATCCAAAACAACTCCATGTTCAATCCAAAATTTTCCTACTATTTTCCCATAAAATATCAACAACTAATATTAGTTAAATATTATCGATTCTTTTATTACTGAAAATGATCTACGAAGTATTTGTTTTAAAATATTTATTTAGAATATGAACAAAATATGTTGATAATGCTGCCATGTTGTTGTTGTAATTGTTACAAATGTTGGAAATTGATCTAATGTTGTTTACGTTGCTCGCCTTTGTTGTTGTCTTTACGTTTAGGGCACTTCATTTTTTTTTCTTTTCTATTTGTTATTGTCGCTGTTGTTATTATTCTGCAAAATTATTTCTACATGCCCTTGTTTTGAAGAAAAACAACAACAGTTGCGGCTGCACTGCATTGAACAACGATCTTATATTAAATAAGAAAACATTTGTGTTTTCTACACTTACATATGTGAACATTGTTTATTTCATTTTAGTGGTTACAATTCAATTTATTTAAATTTTAAAATTGCATATATGTCAAATATGATGAGTTAAATTTCATCTTCACTTCTTCTGTTTGTGAAGAATTGATACTATTGACATTTGAAGTGTAGCGCGAGCTAATGCAGAACCGTTACATTTTTAACAATTTCTTTTGTTTTTTAACGCTATTTTTCCAAACTTTTGCAAAAAGCAAAGAGAATTCAAAAAGTTCACGACAGCATTGATCAGTCTTGAATTGCATTCTTAATTGTCCAACGCAAATTAATTTAACTAAAAAATAAAAATGAAAACTACACGCGATATGTTAATCGAGTCGTTACAAGAATTATACTCCAGGCAAGGGGTATCTCTTGTAAAACTAAAACGACATATTGCTGAAAAATATGAGATCACGCTGTCTCCAATTAGAATAACACTGATTAAAAAATTTGTAAAAGCGTGGATAACTACTGGACAAGTAGTAAATGTTACGGGCCGAGGTTTAGTGGGTAAATTTAAATTGAAGAAGAAAAATTTCGTACCAATAGACAGTACAGTTACCCAAAATACGACGCGTTCCTCGGGCTTGTCACGTGAGCCAAATCATTCCAGCACACCAATAAGTGTGAATGCTCCGCCGGCTGTACCATTGGCACCTGGTCCGAGCAAAAGGCGTTTATTTACAAATATAGTTCATGCTACTGATACTGATACGCCTACAACTTCAATAGAACGTGCTCGGCAGCATAACAGTGATGAATGGTTTGTGTCTATTAACGCTGCCACGCAAACTAGAAATTCTGAACTAGATGCGAGTGAAATTCTTACGCCAATTCCTACAACATTACCACAAGCACCAGCACCAGCACCATCAGTTCACCCAATGTTGACCAGAAGTTCTAGAAAACGCAAGTAAGCTTTTGGTAGCAATTAAGTTTAATAAAAATAATATAATCATATAATAATATAATTGTTATTGTTATAATTGTTCTAAATATTAAATTTAAAATAAAATTTAATCATTTCAAATAAGTTAATGTAATTTATATTTTTTTGTGTTTTTGTATTTGTATAGTAATGAACTATTAATATACATTGTGACCGAAAAGTTTCCGGAAATTTTAAATAAAACGCAAAATTCTTAATCTTCATCAATATTTATTTTATCTCCTTCAAAATATGCTCCATTAGAAGCGATACACAAATGCCAACGTTTCTTCCAATCATCAAAACATTTTTTATAGGCGCTTTCCGGTATGGCTTTGAGTTCCCTCTGCGAATTCTGTTTTACGTCTTCTATGGATTCAAAACGCGTTCCTCTGAGTGGTAATTTAAGTTTGGGAAACAGGAAAAAGTCACACGGTGCAAGATCAGGTGAATACGGTGGCTGTTCGATGGTATTTATTGAATGTTTGGCCTTAAAATCGATGGTGTTTTTGGAACAAATTGAGGTGAATCGGAACAAGCCGAGCGTTGACACGT
>NW_024035161.1:0-4321 GCF_002237135.1 Teleopsis dalmanni | reverse complement strand
TCAATTGGATCGGTAAACTTAATGTACTAAATTTCTTTTCGAAAGCTGTAAATTTAAAATTAAACTCAAATATTTGTTTAAATATGATATTGTTTTTTATTTTTATAAATGAATATGTGATTAATAATAAGTTAATTACTACAACTAACAACTGCATAGTTATATTTATAAATTGTAATAAAACCATAAAAAAACCAGAAGTAATAGCAATAGATTTTTTCAAGCTTGTATACTATAGTACGGGGTTTGATGTATGTGAATATACTTGTTTAAACATGTTTTGACATGTAAGCACTTGACTACTTTTCTAGGGAGGGTTCGGGCGGCTACCTATTACTTCCCTTCCAAACTGTTAGAGTATTTTGCCTAACACAACGGTTGGCATTGATACTTAACAAGAGGGAGTCCTGTGTGGATCACACCCTCGCACATCAAAATAAATTATTAAAGTACTCTGTCTGTCATAATAATTAATATTGATAGATCGTTTTTCACTATGCAGAGAATCAAAACATTATCAAGAAATGTTGTGGTATGGCACTGTCGTATTACGATCTATCCGGATAAAGTTTATCAAAATCAAGTTTACTTCAGTAATTATTTGGATTTTAGCTTGCAAGTCCTCTATAAAGGAAACATGTGTATACAAAGTCTGTCAATGTGGACTGATAAATATATAGTAAATACTGTTAATTATGTATGATTAGGCCAAAAAGCGACATAAACATAAGCTGAAATCTAAAGTAAAAAATAATGAGCCCATCTATTGAAAATTGTACTGAAGTATTTGTAAAATGTCATGACATTTGAACACATAAAGACTGCGCTATTCCATCTAAAGTAATATGTTATGTTTGTTATGTTAACAAAATTTTCTGTTCGTAGATACTCTATTAAACTTATGTGCGAACTAATCAGAGATCAGTGATAATTTTTATTAAAACTTATGGAATTGAAATTAAGCATCTCAAAAGAATCAATTTAACAAGCTTGACCAAAAAAACTATGTTCTGTTTGTTCTGCAGAATGTTGCACTGTTTTGATAGAAAATGGATAACCAGATTCTTCTGATTATTCATGTAATAATATTATGTAATAATATTAACATTAATTGATTTGAAATATCTGAAATCGATTATTACTATTTGTGGTAACAATATTTCATTTTATAATGAAATTGTATAAGTATCTACAATAAAGAAGAACTATTCAAATAAATTCTATTTTATTTAATTAATTGATATTATATTATATTATTAGTAAACTTTATGTACAGAAGGCGCAAGGTATATAACTGCAATTAAAATATTTAGATATCTGATATTTAGAAATATTGTTAATATAATTTATTATTATAAATAAAACAATTTCCTAATTGTTTCATATACTTCGTAAATTAGTTATAAATAATTACTATTAATTGTTAGTGTTTAATATTGATAATAATACTATAAGATGTAATCAATTAGTGTATATGTATATAAGCAGTGATTACATTATAGTCCCAATATATGCATATCATACTATTTCTGTCTTAATAACGCAGAATTTTACTATTTGTGAAAGTTTATTTGTCAATAATTATTAAGATATAATGTGTAAATATAGTATTGATGTATAGAAAATGTAACTCCACATTAATAAATAAGCAATTATGCCAATAAAAGTATTATGCTTTTACGATGAAATTCAACAGAAATCGTAACGTGCAATAGAATCAATTTACCTTATGTGTTATGTTATTTATTGAAGTATTCTGATGTATGTTGTTAAACGAAACTAACAAAACAGAAATAAAACTAATTTAATAATCATTTTTATTTAATAATTTTTTTTCATTTCCATACCTCAATGAACGAAAGTTGAGTTCGACTGAAGTAATTACATTCAACATTGTAAGCAAACATCAAACGATAATGCACTCTAATTATGTCGCCGGCATGAAGATTTCGTGTTTTCACAGGCTGTAAACTGATCCAGCCAGCAATCAGTGGTCCAAAGCTATTTTCATCTGGTCCGTTGTAATCTGGCACGACTGCTGTTGTTGCCGCCAAAGTAGCATTTTTATCCAAAAAAAAGCAACTCAACCACTTCTGTTTCATCAGCATAAAATTCTAAGACGGAGTCTGTAGTACGCTGACATAATAAGTTTCCCTAGTGAAACTTTAATTCGACTTTTAAAAAAATAATTATTTTAGATATAAATATATATATATATAAATAAATATAAATATATATATAACACACATGTACATTAAGCGGTACTTTGATAACCAAAGTGTAGAATCACTTGACAAATCGTTTGTGTGGTGTTTTATTAATCTCATTAAAGATATTCTCATACTCCTACGTGGGAGTATAATTATATGAAATGTTTTAATGAATTAATTTTATTACCATTTGATTGAATTGAATAACTCCGTTAATAACCAAAGCGTATCTTTTGTTTGGTGTTACTTTAGTTAACATTTAATAAATATTTTTTGTTATGAGGTGTTCAATATTAACAAAATTTTTGAAATATTTTTATCATGAATTGGAAACCAGTTTCAGTTCATTGTGAAATGCGATTTGTGAGAGTTTGAACTTTCCAATGACAAGCAACGTTTATCGAATCGTATCTGAGCAGTGAAGAGTTCTACAGACTGCTTGTCTTGCTTCTGACATTTGTTAACTTATAAGATTAATTAGATAACATTTTTAAGTTAAAAAAATTTTAGATAATTAAAATCGAATATTTTTTAATTCAATTAATTCAGCTTGTTATCAATATATTCAATAATATTTTTGATTATTTATAATTGAATTTGATTATTAAATTATTGTAACGTAATTTTAATATTGGTGTTTATGTTAGATACATTATTATTATATTCCATTCTACTATTAATAGTTTTATATATTTAATAAAACTTAAATAATCAATTAAATTTTTTATTACCAATTTGTTTATTTTATTATTTTTTGTTATAAATATTATTAATTTTTTTATATATTATTATTATATACCATTATATTGAACACAGTTTGATTTATTTGACGTCAATTTTTTTAAACGAAACTGAACCAACAATTTATTATATTTTTTTTTATAATTTTTATATTATTCTTTATCCATTTTTCTATTAATTGTTGAATACCTTATGCACTTCTAATTATAGATTAATTAAGATTTGCTGAAAACTTATAGAACAGAACTGCAATAAGCCTTAAATTTTTTTCAGTCTAAAACCGTCAAATCTTTAAAAGCTTTAAGGAAAAAGAACTATTTATTCAAGTTTTTATACAAGAAAATATTTAAGTGTTGTATTTTTTCAATATAAAAATATTTATTTTTTCTTGTTTCAATTGTCAAAATAATATAAAATAATTTAACAAAAAAATATAGATAGAAAACATTTATATAAATATCATTATTGAAGTCCGTTTATTCTAAGGCCGGTTTTTATGTAAAAATTATTTACTTACCACTTCTTTATCAGAGGGCAGATGAATTAAACTTCATTTTCTTTTGAAACATACTTAGATCGTAACTAGTTATTGGCATTGTCTTTCTGTAGCCACTAACTTATTGATTAATCGTTAGGACTATGAGGTTGCAAGGATCCTATGGACTGGATTATGGCCTAGGAGAAACAGAAGTTCTTTAGAGCTTCTTTGATAGTAAGTCAAAAAAAGAAATCTGAAGAAATTCAATTTAGTCAGAAAGATATAGGCACTTACATACAAGTAATATAATTAAATTTAAAATATTTAAAGATATTAATATGTATTATAATACTATGTATTAAAACTGTTGTCAATTATACCTAACTGAAAATGTAGCGCATATTAACATTGTTTATTATACTAAAATAATGTATATATTATTAATATATTTTATAGCACTTATTAAACCATAATGTTAATGAATCTCAAACAATCAAGCCAAACTTATAAAATAATACGCGAACACTGATCTCTGATCTATAATATATTAACAAAATAATGGTATTTAACTCGAATATAGGACGAAGCGACTAGCGCAATAAGGAAACTAAAGACCGTCAATTAAATCAGATAGATCCAGGTACATATATTAAAGTAATAGAAGTAAAAATATTTAAAGATACGTTACTATAAAACAATAAGAATTCGAACTATTATATATTAAGACTATTGTCGATTATAACCAACTTAAAATGTAGTGCAAAAAACATTCTTATTGCGCAAAGTCTTAAAGCTTCTTAAGTTACAATTTCAATAACGTGATTTTGTGTGGCAATTCTCAGCCAATTCATTACTCTTCGCCGATTTACTTACTTACTTACTTACTTACTTA
>NW_024035160.1:0-4323 GCF_002237135.1 Teleopsis dalmanni | reverse complement strand
AGAAAAAGTATTCACACGCGCACTTTAATGGTTACAAATTAACCAAAAACAATAAAAGCGAAAGTATGTACAATCAACAAGTAAAGATATCTTGTTGTTGTGAATTTAACTGTCGAGCGCGATCTTGATGCGGACACGAGGTTCTGTTTTGAGGTTAGCGGACCTAAACCGAGAACCACCAATTGCACAAGAGTATATACGTACGGTAGTACATATGTAATATATATAGATGTACGATATATTATAATGGTTAGCACACGTTAGCTATATAGCTGGTTAGAAAAAGTATTCACACGCGCACATTAATGGTTACAAATTATCCAAAAACAATAAAAGCGAAAGTATGTACAATCAACAAGTAAAGATATCTTGTTGTTGTGAATTTAACTGTCGAGCGCGATCTTGATGCGGACACGAGGTTCTGTTTTGAGGTTAGCGGACCTAAACCGAGAACCACCAATTGGACAATAGTATATACATACGATAGTACATATGTAGTATATATATAGATGTATGATATATTATGATAGTTAGCACGCGTTAGCTATATAACTGGTTAGAGGAAATATTCACACGCGCACTTTAATGGTTACAAACTTAAAGAAAAAATGATTACCACACGTGGGTAATATTTAGATTTTTTAACAAATTGGAGATTAATAACCACTATTAAAATTGCAAAAAGTCCTGTCACGGTCGCCAATGTAAATTATAAGCGTTTTTATAATTGGGTTTTATGATCTTTATTTCAATTTCTTTAACACAATGTAAATTATAAACGTTTTTATAATTGGGTTTTGATTTCATTTAATTTATACAATTGAATTTATACAATTTCGGTAATTGATTGTTTAATCACTTTTTTATGTGTACCCGTGTGTTGACACGTTCGCGATCGAAAAACAAGAGACAGAATCAAACCAACGGAGTTTACTTGCAGCCAAAAAATATAACAATAAAATTTGCTCATCTCGAGCGCAAAAAACAAAAGGCAATAAAACAAGACTTAGAACCGTTGGTTTGATTACATCTTATACAGGGTTAGTTAGATAAATTAATTAACCATATATTAACCATATAAAATATTATATATATATATGAATTATATAATATATTAATTATAATAATTTAATTATACAATATGATTTATAATAGATTAAAATATAATAAATTATAATATATAAATCATATAACACGTCAATTAATAATTCTACAGAATCCTACAATATTAACAATTTGACTTTAACCGCTCTAACAGCCTTGATGAAACAAAATTTTTTTCTTCACCATATGCGGTCGGTTTTTCACAATTTCTGCTTTCAAACGATCCAGTAATGCCGTGTAGTAGTTACTATTGATGGTTTTTCCCTTTTCGAGATAGTCAATGAAGATTATACCATGTGCATCCCAAAATACTGAAGCCATAACATTCCCAGCTGACTGTTGTGCCTTTGGACGCTTCGGGCGTGGTTCACCGGCTGCAATCCACTCAGATGATGATCGTTTTGATTCCGGAGTGAAGTGATGGATCCATGTTTCATCCATTGTCACATATTGATGCAAAAAATCTGATTTATTACGTGTAAACATGGTCAAACACTGCTCTGAATCATCAACACGTTGTTGTTTTTGATCGACTGTGAGTACGCGGCAACCCCTTTGAAAAGAGCTTTCTCATGGTCAAATGTTCATGCATAATTGTGAACACACTGTCTTTTGATATCTTTACGGTCTCAGCTATCTCATGTAATTTCCATTCACGATCAGATATAACCAATTTCTGGAGTAACCACCTCAATTAGACGACCAGAACGTTCACTATCACCGGTGTCTGTGCGACCATGCTTAAATTCAACAAATCAATAACAAATGGCTTTTTTCGATGGAGCAGAGTCCGAATAACACTTTCGAAGCCATTGCTGAGCTTGTACATTACTTTTTTTCATCAAGAAGCAATAATAAATTAACACACGAAATTGTTTTCAATCCATTGTTTTGAAAATAACAAAAGTAACTTCACTTAAAAGGCTGTCACTTTTTCCTGACTAATCGAAATGTCATGAAATTTTACACATAGTCTTTTGAAGGCTGGTACTTCATAAAAGTCATATAGATTTGACAATGGCAGCGCCGTGGAATCCTCAGTCCTGCTTGAAATGAAGTTTTAAATTGTAAAATTTAATTTTTAAAGTTTAACAGGAAACATGTATTGCGTACAATAATAATGATGTAAACGCCTTAACCCACACTCTGGTAGGTCTGCGATTTATGACTTATGGGAGATTATAACATCGTCTCAATATTTAACAAGCGGCGAAAAGAACATAGTAGTGGACAAGAACGCAATGAACGTCTACTAAAAGTATGCTTGCACTGATCGCTGCACGGAGTGCCTCCTGCCTCCTCCACTCTACACGTTCCCTTTGTGGTTAAATAGGTCGTGGTTCTCCCGTGTCTCGGTTTTGCTGCTGATCTGTATTTTCAAGCGGTTAAACGATTCGGATAAGGGAAAACGGTCATGGCAGAGCGCACCCCCGAGGCTTCCCGCACACCTGACACATGGTTTGCCGCGCGGCGCTATGGCTACGGCGCGGGGCGACCCGTAAGCTGGCAGGGATGGGTGACGGTCGGCACATTCCTGTTCGTAACACTGGGCTCGACTCTGGGCATGGTGGTCCTGCGCCCGGAAAAGCCGCTTGTTGCCCTGCTGGTGGTCAATGGCATCAACCTGGTGGCCGTCGGGCTTTTCCTCTGGATCTGCAAAACCAGAACCGCAGGCGGCTGGCGCTGGAGATGGGGTGAGAAGGACTAAGAGCTCACAGCCCTCACCCGTCGTGACCGGCGCGGTTTCTATAAGAGATTGTGCCTCTACTTCCGCGTCTCCGCACGCCCGCCCGCGGGGAACCGGATTTCGGAGGGCAGGCAATGCCGAAGAGCAAAGCCGGCCAAAGCCGTGCCGTTGTACATACAGCGTCATGCCGCCCCTACATCATAACGGACGCGGAAACAAAGCCGTGATTGCCTCGCGCACCAGCCGGCGAGACCCGGCAACTGCCCCCAGCGTATGGGCCGGAGAGTTGCAGGGCCACTCCCTCCCCGCGGCGTTCTGAGCCATCGGGGCTGGTGGTCCATCAGCACCCACGGTGGAGCAATTGGGCAGGACGACGGCAAGGCTGCGTCCAATTCAGGCCCGCTCTTACCTGCGCCGGTCGAGATGTTCCGTCACACCGGCCAGCACAGACACCCCGTCGGTAAGCCCACGAATGGGCGTTGAGCCAACATGCTCATTCCAAGCCGAGGGTGATTGATCCAGTCGTTTATATATCTAACAAAATATTCGTGTTGCTTTTGCAAAGACGCCATCTGGCGCATTTGAGTTTTCAGCGGGGCAATATCGGCCCGGCGCATGGCAACTGAGCCGTCAATAAAATCCCCGGTCACAACAATCAGATCGGCTCCGGAGGCATTGGCGCGGGTGACAACAGCCTGTGTCCACCGCGTGGAGAATAAACGGCTGATATGCAGATCACTGAGCTGAAGCAGGCGATACCCTTCAAAAGCAGGGGGCAGGCCGGGAATGGTCACCGTCACATCCCGCACGGGGGGAACGCGGATGGCCCCTGCGACCGCAATGGCTGCCACCACCCCTGCCGCAAGAGCTGCGGTGATACGGTAGGAATCGGGAATGAACACAAAGTGCCCGCGCACAACTGTTTCTGCCAGTTCGCCCACATCCAGCGCGATCTGAAAAAGCGCTAAAAACAGAATGGCCCCAAAAGCCCAGTTAAACAGGATAATGAGGGGGCGCGGAAATTCCGGCACAAAAACGGAGCCGGAGGACAGCTTACACCAGAAGAGATACTGGGAAGCCGCCAGCATAAGGGCTGCCAGAGGGATTTTTAACGCCAGAGGCAGGGTCAGCTGGCCAGAGCCAGTTTCCGAAATAAGATCCAGGCACGGCAGAGTAAGCATCAGCAGCAAAGGGATGGGTTTCCTTAACGGGTGCGGCAGCGGGTAGGCATGAAAAAGCTCAGCGGAGGGTCGCAAGTTGAGTATTCCTGCCTTTTGGCGTGCTGTCTGCTTTTCATCTCATCCCCAACCCGGTCAAAACATCAGGGCTGCCAAGGGCACGTGCCAGCACAATGGCCCCCTGAATCCCGGCTACAATCTGCTCAGCCTGTTCCTGCGCGGCCTGATCGGTCTGGCAGCCGGGCCGCAGGGCCACCGTGAGCGTTTGCACCCAGCGGGCAAAATATGTCCGGATAGCGGTGCTGAAGCGGTCCCGGCTGTCACTCAGCCCCAGCAGACCAACCAGACAGACCC
>NW_024035159.1:0-4325 GCF_002237135.1 Teleopsis dalmanni | reverse complement strand
ATATATATATTTGACGTGATATATTTTTTGTTAACAGATTGCAAAAAAACAACCAACTATTTTTAAATGAAATATAGGACAATAATATTGCTAGTACAACCCAATTTTTTTGAAACATATTTAGGGGCTTGTTATGATTGCAATCACAGTCACGCAATTGTTGTTGCTTACAATGCAAAATGAAAATTTGACACTGACGGTAGACTTCATTTTGTATTGAAAATAATAACAATTTGTGACTGTGACTTCAATCATAACATACCACTAATTGCTAAGCACCTCGCAAAGCAGGGTTGCCAAAACTTCAAATTTGTCTATTGTGAATGATTTTTGGAAATTTATATAAAATTTGCAATCTGCTATCAAAATTACAATTTGTTTATTAAATTTATATTTGGTGGTGTGATTTGATATTAAATAAATAAAAAAATGTAATTTTTGTGTTTTTACGACTTACGATTAACAGAAAATTAACAGAATTTAATTTTTATTTTATAAAAAATTGTTCTAATACTAATTTTAAAGAATTATTTATATTGTGCTCTGCAAGAAGGAGTAATTGAATATATAAAATTTATTAGTTATTGAAATCAAGTAATTGGCAATTATGATTTCTATATGTTATATGCAATCTATGCAAACAGAAATATTATTATACTAAATACCAGTCATAGTAGTTATAAATTAGCTGTGGGACATAGTTTAATAATTTTTCGCATTAACATAATTTGTCACAAAATCTTATTGTTAGTAAAAGTTTTTCTATTTTTATTTTTAATTATTTAAAATGTACATAAATTTTTTAATTAAACAATGAATTACTTATGAATGAAAAAATAACATATGTAAAAAACATAAAAATAGAAAATATATTCATAAAAGCGTTCAGTAGCATATAATAATATTCATATATAAGAGTATAATCGTATAAAATGCAAATTATTTTATTGTAGTTAATTGGTTTAGTCGAAAACTAATTTTATTATTAATTTTATTAAAAGTTTTGGAACAAATATATGCACTTACCATTGAACTGTCAACATTTTCGATCTTTAAGGAAAAAATACATATAATTTATTAATTATTTATTTAATTCAATTATTTATTTAAGAGCTAAATTTTAATAGTAAAGTGTAGCAAAAAATAATTTTAAATAGGTCTATAGAAGCTTACCCTAATTCTAGGAGGTAGTGGATTACGTTGAGCAGGAGGACGTTGTTGAGGACATGGTGGAGCACGTTGAGCAGGACGTGGTTGAGCACGCTGCGGGGGACATGGTTGTGCCTTTGAAGTATAGATTTGGTTAAGTTATAAGTGTGAAAATGGGATTCAGCATATATTATAATAAGATTTAAGATTTCTTAATATAATTATATTCTAATTATGTTTAAAAATAATGGTATTTACTCGTTGTTGAGGACGTTGTTGCGCACGTGGAGGACATGGTCGAGATGGCGGTGCCTTTAGAGTATAACAATGGTTGAATGATAAGTTTTTACAATAATTTCTAGCAGACTTACTCGTTGTTGAGGACGTGGTTGAGGACGTGGTTGAGCACGTGGAGGAGGACATGGTCGTGGTGGTGGCGCCTTTGGAGTATAAATATGGTTTGATTATTAGTTAGAAAAATTATTTTTATCAAAGAAAAATTTATTCATAACTATATCAATTATTCAAAATAATAAGTTTACTTACTCGACGCTGTGGTGGAGGACGTGGTTGAGGGCATGGACGAGGTGGTGGTGCCTTTAGAATAGAAATAGTGTTGTTACAAATTTGAAAAACTACTTATAGAAAATATAAAAAAGCTTGTAAAATGTCGTCGTAAATTTGTTAACAACTGTGTCAATTAATGATGTTACATATACAAAAAAGGTTATTCATAAAAATAATTTTACTTACTCGTTGTTGAGGAGGGCACGGTCGAGCTGCTGGCGCCTTAAGGAAAAGTTTAGTTTAATAATAAATTTGTTAAATAAACACTATAATATATTAGTGTTTCTTATATATCGCGTATATGAATAGCTAAAATAATTAATTATAATATATAATACAGCAACTTACTCGTCGTTGAGGTGGTGGAGCACGTGGTTGACCACGTTGTGGTGGGCACGGTCGAGCTGCTGGCGCCTTAAGGGATAAGTTTAGTTAATTTATATATTTTTTACATTATTTCTAATAATTAAAGTATAATCTTTTTGAAAATCTATTGAATCAATAAATAATAAAAATATTAGGAACTTACTCGTCGCTGAGGAGGTGCCCGACGTGGTGGCGCCTTGAAATACAAATTTCGTTAAGTAATAAATTTAATCAAATTAAGTTTTTAATGTGTATATGGTTTTATGAAAAACATAAATTAATAAGTTGCTCAACAAAAGAGACTTACTCGTCGTTGAGGACATGGGCCTTCTATCGCTTTATGAGGAGGACTATATAGAGGCTGCAAAATATAAAATGATTTTATATTACGTTGATTTAATGAAGAATGAATATTACATAATTAATTATATATATATAAAAATATAAAATTGGAATTATTCAACTATAGAATAGAATATAGCATAATTATATAATATATTGAAGGGTATATATATTAGGAATTTTATCAGTAATTTTGTTGTTTCGTCATTAATATCGAGCATAAACTCAATCTATAAAAATATTATTTCGCATAGATATATGTAGTTAATAAATAATTTGTTTATAGTTCATAATGATTATTTTAGTTTTATTTTTTCTTTGTCAGTCTCAGTCTGTATCAGTATTGACCTCACACATTTTAAGGCTACAATATATTATAAGTGATGTTAATATGTTAAATACTGTATATATATAATAGTTAAATATAAATCACTATTTTTTATATCTGTGAGTTTAAACGCCTACAGCAAGTAGATATAGAAAAAACATTATATTAGTCACACTTTGTTACATATGTCAGTCCTTTATGGTATTTTGGGACTAGTTAAAGAATGTCTTGATAGCATTTATATATTTGTGTATTTATATAAATGAAATAAATACTGATGAAGTAAGAATTTGTTTCACTGCCAACTGACGGTGAAAGCTATAGTTGTATACAGATGGAACATGTGTAGTATATTGTTGACCATTGCAGGTTCATTCAAAGATTAATTGGTTGGTGAAAATTTTGCAAAGATATTGTTAAAGAATTTAATAACAAACTGAAATTGTCTATTTGTGTGTCCTAATCTCTAGCTATTCAATAACTGGAGCTTTCTCACTGTCATGGCTCCATAACCGTTTTCATGGTTATCGACCCATGAATATGATGTGTTGCCGTGAATTATGTTATATAAAATAATTGTATATAATCGTGTTTATTCTTACCCCTCCTAAGTCACAGCTGCTATCTTCCTGTTTTATAAAAAAAAATATTTGAAAAATTATGTAATTAGAATGACAATTCTGAAAAATAATTGTTATTACCCTTGGTATATTCCAATCCTGAAAAAGAAATATATAAAGTAAGAAAAACATTTTTGGTAAGACATCTAAGAATAATAAAATATTCTATACTCTTAAAGGTAAATAATATCCATTTTTTTGTGTTGTTGTAAATAATAGGGCGAATTAGTACAAATCTGTGAAGAGAACTTACCTCCGGTACATAGAACAGACGCCTGTTAGTCCTCGCATGACGTTGACATTGCTATAAGCAAATATTTAAGTAGAAATATGAAAAGATTTTATTTAAAAAATATAATTACATGTGCTCTTTGAGTTATATCACTTGGTAGCTAAAAAATATTTTGCAGATATTGTAAATATTAATAAAGGTGTATAAGTTTAAAAAATTTAATATAGTCTTACATATGCAGGTCTTTCAGGCGTAGGCTACAAAATAAAACGAGAATATTATTTGTTCAAATTATATTATAACAATTATATAAACAATAGTTATACTTATATAAATTGAAAGTCCCACTTTATACAATATTTCAAAAATATTCTACTTTTATATATTTCAAATTAATTCTTTAAAAGTTTATATACGTGCCTCTAAGACAAATTAAACTATTACATTAAAATGATAGTAATTCTTCAATAAAATGGTAGATATTAATTGAATTTTAAATTGATAAAATAGATGATAGGACTTTCAAGCTCAAAATATACATAAAAATTAATATATTACCGATAGACATATTGGTAGCTTCGATACATCAGCATCGGAGACTTCTTGAACTCCATAAAAATGTTTAGCCTAAAAAGTTAAAGTTTATTAAATTAAATAATGTTTTTTTTTATATAGCTTTAGTTAACATTTAAAATACTATTTTTTACTCATTTGTTAATTT
>NW_024035158.1:0-4328 GCF_002237135.1 Teleopsis dalmanni | reverse complement strand
CACGGTTGCCACTTGAAAATTTTTTTCTGTACCAAAATTGGTTTAAAAAGATACCTTTTTGTTTTCTCGTTCTGTGTTTTTCATAGTGTTATAAATGAACAAAATATAAAATAGTGCAAACTTGCATTTATAAAAAAAATTAATTGGAAATATCCACAATAAAGTTGGGTCGTCAAAAATGTACCAGTTTTTGAACATGAGTACCAAACGAAAAAAAAAAAAGTACCAATTTTGGTACTAAAGTACCATAAGTGGCAACCGTTGGGTATACTTACGTTTTGGGTTTTTAAGACAGCATTTTTAGCAGCTTCCTCCCTAAATCCAAAGACAAAAATAATTGTTCTATGCTTTTTGGAGGATGATTATGTTATATGGCTTAAAAAATGTATTGAAGACGATTCAAGTTTTTTATTTCTTTAATTTAAACACTCATATTCCAAACAATTTCTAAAATCTTGATGTGACATCTGTAGGCAAAAATTTCCAAATGTTGGTCTTACCGTATTATTGTGAACATTTTTATTAGTAACTTATATTAAACTAGTTAGTACCATTTTGTGTTTTAACACTAGTGACTTTTATTGAATGCTGCATTTAAAGTGAAGAAGAATTGTAAACTACTTATAAATTGGTTTAAATTTAAAAATTTCATATATGGTTTAATAAAATACGTACACTAATATTAGTTGGTATGTGCTCTATACAGCACTATGTATAGTAATAGTAACAACTAAAAGTGAAACAAATGTTGGGTTTTTCTTATTTTGGTAATAAATTCATAAATGCGGTTAATGAGCAAATTTGTTGATGTACAAATGCTTTAAATAATTCGGTAAGTATTTCACTTGCAAAGATTTATTGCAGCCTATCTAGAAAATTTTGTGTGGAAACTAAAAGTATCTATAGGAAAGTTTTTCTTTTGTTTTTGGTGATAAGAAAAACATAAATTTAATTAGTAGCATTTTCCAAGCGCTTCCAACCTTTCGTTAAGAAGTTGAGTGGGCATTTTTAAAAGGGGTACATATCACAATGAAATAATATATATAATATTTAATAAAAAAAAAAAAGATTAAAAAATTTAATGAATGAATGTTGGAAGTTGCTGGCAAGTGTCTGTGGCCGCATTAATTTCACACTTAGCTGATTTCGTATAGTCAGCAACATATTGCGCTTGATGTCACTCTTAAGTAATAAGGGCACCTTGTACACGTCCGTGGGGACGCCAACAAATTAGGAGTTTTGAATAGGAAAACAAAAAATATCTCACTTAACTCATTTTTGTGTGGCAACACTTTTAATAAATGCCGATGCTGTTACAATAAAGTGATTTTAAAATATTTTTGGTAATTTATTGCCAAGCAAAAGAATTTAAATTTTAGTGTTCTTTTTAAATAGCACTTCACATAAATTCAAAAATCTCGGGACTACTATTTCAAATTTTAACAAATGTGCCTTAACCGTTCGCTGTTTTCACACAACAATATTTATGTTGCAATTGCGGAAAATATATTGCCATGCTTTCAGTTTTTTTTTTTAAATATTTAAAATATTTGCGTCAAATTTAAATATAGTGTTAAATATAAAATATTATATTTAACTGGCGCTATGTGAACACTTGCTTAGAATTGAAATAGGGTGAGAAATTTTGACATATAAAATGGAGCAAGAAGTGCCTTAAAGAAAAAATTTAATACGATTTGAGGTTTGAGGTTTGTGCATATGACTTTGGAATGTTCAGATCCTAAAAGAATGTTGTTAAATTTATGATTTTGAGCTTTTAACAAATAATTTTTTAGTATCAATAAATTAAAATAAATATTTTATAAAAAGCTATTATTATTATTTAGAAGAAACAAAATATTTTTAATGTAAAAACTAAGATATTTCGAATCCGATTCAATATTGTAGGTTAAGTTACGTTATACCGGCGAACCTAGCAGGATCCACTTAGGCCTGTAGGCTCATTGTGCTACAATATTGTATGTATACCATATATTAAATTCTATACAAAATTCTAGAATTTTTCTAAAGCTGTATGAATTTCTTTAAATTAATAATAATAAATAATACATTATATTAACAAAATACTCTCAAGGGTGACATAAATATGTCGCCTCATCAACGGGCGTTTTATTAGCTCTGCTTGTTATAAAGCAAATTTTTTCGATTTTAAAATATTCATTACGTTGCTTGCCGCTTTTATATTCCCTAATTGTTTTCCCTGATCTTAAAAAACATAAACAAAATAAAAGGTTTCACGCTTTTAATATATATATTATTATAAATAAAATATATTTCTATTTTGATCATTAAAAAAAATTCTTTCTTTCTTGATTTCTTTGTCTACTGCTACACTACCACCACCAAATATGACTTATATGGTAGCTGTTTCGTCTTTCATCCAATAATATTCCATAAAAGTTTAGCCAGAGTTTTCGAGAATATAATCAATAAACAAATAAATATACAAAATATTTTGTTTATACCCGTAAGTAGAATTGATATTGATCGTAAATAAGGTTCTGATATCTTAAAACGCATTTCTCAAACTAAGATTCAGTTGTCTTCATCAAAACATTCTCCATAAGACAATGTTGATGAATTGTTTTGCCGAGACATTTAAAATAGTGCTCTGTATCGGAGACAACTCCTTATTAAAATCAGATTATTTTTCATAAAATACATTTATGAAGTTTGTAAATAGTAGATGACAGCTAAATCTAGAGAGCCTTTACAGTGGGGGAGCAAATTATTTAATTCAGATCTCGTTATCCTCGACATGTGTCATTTTGAATTATTTTTTTGCTAGTATGTTGGACTGGATTAATGAAAAGAGCAAAAGATTTGTTAATTTATTAGAACTCAACGGGATAGATTCAGTTTATTTAGAGCAGCAGTGGTGAATCTTTTTATAAGAGAGTGTCGAATACAGTTTTAGATTTATTTTTGTTACTGAACTTATTGTTCTAAAAAGCAAACAAAAAATAAAAATAAAAGGTTCTAAATTTTAGACTATACGGTTCGTATGCCCATACTAATGGAAATAACGTGCGTAATACAAATATTCATAATACCATAGATGGATCGAACGGTTCATTGTTTAGAATGTGATATTTAATCAGTGAATAACCAACAGCTGGAATTGCGGAACTTAGGCTAGTGCTTTCGTGTCATCAGAAGAAGTACCATAGCATTAAGCTTAGGTCTCCATTCATTGATAATTCCTTTTTCTTTGGGCACTGTTAAATTACTAGACTTCCCTAATTTTTTCTGCTAAAAGTAATCTTTAATCAATATATGAGACTACTAAATATATAAATAAAAAGTTGTTTCTCTGAAATATCTGTAAGTATTGATCAGTATATATTGATATATATTCTAATTTATATTGCTAAGGGATGTGGCACTGCGACCGTCGGGTCTATTGTGCCCAATTCTGGGTTTTACTTATTTAGAGAGTGTTTTTTAGAGAGCATTTTGTTAGTGTGTTAAATACATAGAAATCATTAACATCATTAATGTGTAAATGGCTGACGCCTGTTGGCCACGACTGACGTGAAAAAACACAATCCTAAAGTTCAGTATTTGAACAGCCGAAGCCTTATATCGGTAATAACTATGTGAATGTTGACTTTTAAGCAGTTTAATATAATATTAAAATGGTAAAATATACCGAATATAAAGCAGCAACTGGTCCGTGGTTGTGAGGCACTGAAGACAGTGCAAAAAAGAGTCGCCTGGACGTAGGTACAACAGCAGTCGTCAGATTAAATCTTACAATCAGGATGTGCATGACCTGAAGCAATACCTAGTGATGGTTTCGGGTCATGTACTTCATCCTGGAAAGGGGAATTTTTTAGCGTGTCAGCGATTAGCTCGAACCGCGCACTACCCACAGAAAGACGTTTCTGCGGGTGTGTGTAGATATTTTCTGTTCCCTAGCATCGCAAAAAAAAAAAATATATAAATATAAAGCAGCTGCCAATTATCAAAACGGATACCGCCTGAAACGATATAGCCAACATGAAATTTCAGCGAATATCAGAAACACTATATAGTATATATCAGATAAAAATCTTTATACCCCAATGGTGTTGTTTAATGTATTTTAATTGTTTTAATTATTTTAATTATCATTTATATTATCTATTACTTTAATGAATAACAAAATATCTAGGAAGTGCATAGTATTTATTAGGTCTGCTTTTCATTTCTAAATAATTCGTATACGTCCTTGAGATGAAAAACTAAATTTATTAATAATATTATCTATTTATTAATCTCGTACAAAATATTTTGAATAATTATATAAGTTTGCTCTAATGTCA
>NW_024035157.1:0-4329 GCF_002237135.1 Teleopsis dalmanni | reverse complement strand
ACACAACATTAAATTTTATTTAATTATAGTTATCTTTGACGTCAGCATTTTTTTTTTAAAAACGTGTGAAATGCGTATTGTGGCAAGACTAAAATTTATTCAAAAAATTTAGTCGTCACACTCCCTCCTTCCTTTACGAGAGGATATCAATACGGATATCTCCATTTCTGGCAATACGAATCAGTCGAGTCTTGCCGTCCCATGTCGCCTTGAACCGATGTCGCCTGCCTCTGGACCATTTCTTTAAATCATAGCCCTGCTTCTGTAACGTTGCTTTGGACTCTTATATATTTTATAGAAGACGTGTTGCTCTTTGGCGTGGTGATCGTCTTGTTGAAATACACTTCGCTGTTTCACTTGTTGCTGTCGATTTTGAATACTAGGTGGATTTTGCGATGCGTGATCCTCGTAACATACTCCTACTTGTTTTAGAAGACGGATTGTTTTTTCCTTTAGGTGAGTAGGACTATTTTCCTTTTGCTGTGGTAGTTGTGTTAATGGTAATGATTTGGTAAGACTAAGTATTTCATCATATTTTTGACCTTTTGTCGAATTCGTTTTGATAATTTTATCCTTTTGCTTCCATGGTATTAGCGAAGTCTTTGACGGTGCTTGTTCTTGCGAGATGTTAAACACTTCTTGTACTGCGTGCTCTGGGGTATCTAGTAGCTGTTTGCCATCTGGACCTGGCGTTACGTTGATAGGGCTTGAACTTCGGTGTCGTTGTACTTCTTCAATATTACTAGGTCTTGAATCTTGCTGTTGTGCCACGTGCTCATGTTTATCTTGCTGTTGACCAAATTCTGCTGGCATTTCGTTGAATTTAGGATTTGGTTGTCGTGGTATTTCTGGTATTTGCTTTTTTATATGTTTTAGATCTTGGTGCTGTGCTGCTTGCTTCATTTCAACTTGTAATATTTCCTGTTTTTGTATGACTCGTGGTTGACAATACTCTGCTGACATTTCTTTGACTTTAGGACTTTGTTCCGGTTGTACTTCTAGTATTTGCAGCCTGATAGAACTCGGATCTTGCACTTGTTGCATTTGTTTCAATTGGACTGGTAATGATTCTTGCACTTGTGGAACTTGCTGTTGTTTACTTATTTTTGGATTTTCTTGGATTAGTCTGCGATCTTGCGGTGATACATGATGTTGTTCCGCGTCATTTCGATGTCGCATGCTTTGTGTTGGTATACTTGCTGGAGTAGTTGAAGTTATAATTTTAGATGTTTCTGTAGGTGTTTGCTTGGTGATTGGCTGGTATTGCTGCTGGTTGCGGAAAGGTGACTTGGAGACTGGACTATGAATGACTTTATCACATTTCAATGTATTGGCTATGCGTCTCACGGTCTTCTGTATTATCACCGGTCGTGCACATTCCACTGCTACGCGCCCGAAGATTACCTCGCTATCTCGTGCTCGATTTACTTCATGCTGCTCTTCGCGTAGTTCTTCGAAGTCTTCAGCTAGTGCTATTAATTCCTTTAGACAAGTGAAATTCCGACGATTGATGTATATTTGGTACTCTGTGCTCATGTTGCGATATACTCGTTCTAATTGTGACTCTTGATTTAAACCTGCGTGTCGCATTAGTTTTTGTAGTTCCAGAAGATACATTTTAAACGTCTCTCCTGGTTTCTGCAATCGATTTCTCAGTTCGTCCTCCAATCGCTCGAAATATTGATGTGGTAGAAAAAATTCCAGAAAATCTCTCTTGAACGCTTCCCAGTGATTCCAGTCTCTCTTATTGTTTCTAAACCACACCAAACCTTGTCCATCTAGTAACAGGGGCATTGTTCGAGGCAACATGTTCGTTGATATGGCATACAGATCAGCTAATTCTTCCAATCGCTCGATAAACGTCAATGGATCGCTGTTGTCATCATACCGGATCGCCCATTTTCTGACCTGGTCGATGACGCTTGCCTGTGTGTTTCTTTGTGGAGGATACGAGTGTACATCATATTGTGGATGTGTATATAGCTGCCTTGCCGTTGTGTCGTTGATCATGCTATGTCGCTCTGGTGTTTCACTGTATTCTCTGCCGCGTGTATATTCCATGTTGCTTTCCCTGTGTTACGCAGTTTGTTAATCACCGCCGCAAATCTTATATTATTCAGTAGTATCCAGCCCGAATTCTCCGAGATACTTAAGTCATGTTTCCGTAGAATAAAAAGAAAATATCTACGACCTGCCCATGTTAACTGTGTATTTTACCTCGTTAATGACGGTGGAAAAGTTGTTATCCAAATCGTGAAGTGCTGGCCTCAGGGTCCCTGCTCGGGCGCCACTTGTAATGAACCTACTTTTTCCTAGCCGGGGTAGTTCTCAGCCTAGTCCAAGGTCTTACAAGAAAATTTCTATTCGCGGGGACCCAGCGTTCAACTACTGTCGTTTCTACCGTTGAAGTAAGATGTCGTAACAAAGTAATTATTTTCGAATTCAAGTTTTTTCTTTATTAAACAATTTGTAATATATGTATAACAATCAATGTATTTTAAACAAAAAACAATTTATCAAATAATATCTTTACAATTACTCGTAGGTAATAATAAGCAAATAATATTTAACAGATTTCAATTTTATTGAACAATTTGTATTATATGTATAACCATAAATGTATTTTAAAATAAAAAAAAACAATTTGTCAAATAATGTCTTTACAATTACTCGTAGATAATAATAAGCAAATAATATTTAACTGATTTCAATTTTTTTTAAAAAAAAAATAATATTAATTAATCATATTTTAAGTTTAACGTTTTATAAATGCATTTTTGTGTTCACTTAAATACAACAAAATTTATAAAAAAACTCATAAAATGTTTTTAAATAAAAAATATAAGGGAAGAAGAATTTCTATTAAGCGTAGTCGTGTGAAGATTACTTTGGTATTTCACTTAGAATTTTATGTAATATTTTTACATTCCTTAAATGTGGATTAAGTAATTAAATTTTTAATGTTACACTTTATAATTAATTAAGATTATATTTGCATATAACAGAATACATTTTTTTCACAAATATCTTGTTTTCAGTTGTTTAATTTCAATTTTTACAAAGATACATTTTTTTCATAGATTCTATTTCATAAGAACTAATACTTCTTGAGCTTGTTGTGTTTAGAAAGTTTATGCTCCTATGCGCTTAACTTGAAGCCTTTACGATTGTGATTGCCTTGTTGTTACTTTTCTCATTTCCATTCAAATGAGTAAAATTTGTAGATATTCAATTATACAATTTGTTAATTTTTAAGCAATTCGTCCGATTTAAATAAAATAGCTTATAAATTCACGCTTATACATTGAAGTTACTTACGCGAAAATCTGCACTGTATTGTATACATATATAAGTCTTACCCTCTCTGGTACATCAGGGCTGCTTACAACGTCCAGCGATGATTATCAGGAAACGCCAATCAATTTAAACTTTGCCACGTATCGGAGACAAAGAGACACCCAAGCCGCGCCACGTCTTTTGCTTGTGGTGTCAACACGTTTATACGTTCGAACGAGCACCAGTACAAAATCTTTTAGTTGACCACTGTTAAAGCCGTCAACTATTTCTTTTATACTGTGGCTATTAACACTATTATCCCGAGATGCAAAAGTTGGCTAAGAAAATAGCACCAAAGTAAATTTTTATTAATAAAATCAAAGTTTTATTTGATACTTTATGCTCTTAAGCAATTTTTAATTTTACAAAAAAAAATAACTAAAGTTGAAAAAATCTAAATTTAGTATATAAATAATTTTTGAATAAATTATTTCTATATATGGACAAATAAAAAAACTAAATAATTAACACCACCGGTACGATGCGTTGCGTTCAACTTTACCACGAGCCAAGAGACCGAAAACTTCTCCGCTTGCGCCTTTTATTCTCCTTTTTTTCTAACTGCGTCGAGCGGACTTTTTTGCTAGCCGTTGTTCGGTCAATACCCTCAACATTTCCCCTCATCAGGTATTCTGTTGTTGACTTCTGAAAGCTTTAAATTACACTCGCAGCTTTTTTCTATTATCCGCTGCAATTTTTGGCGATCAACCGAAATGCACAAAACAAATTAATAAATGACATTTCTCATTTTTTTCTATTTTTGTTTTGATTATGCTTTGTTTTTTTAATAAAATGTGTTTCATGCGGTTCGGAAAAATAATTTAAATTTATTTTAATTAATATAGTTCGAACTATATTAATTAAAATCAATATTCGTCAGGGTATTTCAAGGTATGTATAGCATATGTTAGATATGTTGGAGTACACAAAATCAAATTTTATTTAATTATAGTTATCTTTGACGTCAGCATTTTTTTTTTTAAAAACGTGTGA
>NW_024035156.1:0-4334 GCF_002237135.1 Teleopsis dalmanni | reverse complement strand
GCTACATGTTTAACTACTGGTTCATAATGTGCCAGAATGGGTTTGTGTGCTATGACGGGCTTAGCTACTACGGCTTGTGCGTGTACTGTGGGTCCTGACTTGGTGACAACTGCGTTGAAACCATTAATTGGATCGGCTGTGTAGTCGACTGTACGTATTGAACCATCTGGCTCAACAAGAGAATATTGACCTAAAAGTAAAAGAAATTATTGTAATGTTATATATTATATATTAAATTTGTTTCAGTATTTATTTACACGTAATTATTTTAATAGCTTCATGACGTTTGTTTGTAAAATTAAAAATTAAATTAATTTTATAAGATATATTACTTTTTATATATATTTATTTATGTATATTTATTTTTAAAGCTTTAGGACGTTTGTTCAAAAACTATATACTAAATTAAAAATTAACAAAATTTATGAAATTAAATTAAAAAATAAATTAAGAAAATTAAATGAAGTATTATTTAATTTCTTATAATTTTTGTTTTTATGAACTTATTTATGTATAAATTTATCCATTTTATCATCGTCAGCATATGTTATGTATGTTATGTATTTTGAAAAATAATTATGGAATAGTATTTAAATTATTTGATTGCTACTAATTAATTATTTGGAATTGATTATTTACATAAAAAATGTAAATTGCTTAAAGATTTTCTTTTGTAAACTTTTAATACATCGCATAAGAAAAAAGTTAAATAAAGTTTCAAACTTCGGCCTTTATATTGGGAATAAAAATATATAATAATTTAGAAACAAACACCAAAAGATTTTATTTAAATGTTCCAAGATAGTCTTGATTTTATAATTATTATTATTATATATATCATTATTTATATTTTCATTTTTTAAGTATAATTATTATATTATATTATTTTCCAATTTTTCATTAGCGTATAGCAGCAACACTAAGTATTTTTATATTACTTTATATTTGTTCCAACTAATAAAGAATTATTTTACAAAAATTGCAAAAATTATATATTGAATACTAAGTATTTTTATATCAATATATATTTGTTATAATTAGTAAATAACACTTTAAAAAAATTGTAAAAACTATGAGCCTTAATTAATTGTAAAATTTATCTTACCTTTAACAACATCACCATCTCGAGTCTCATGTTGTGCTTTCACATCACCAGTTGTGTGATCCGCAACGCCATAATTAAAAGCATATTTGGGGTGATCCTATAAAGATTAGATATGCTGGGATTATATATATGTAAAGTTTATCTTTATCTAAATAGCATTAGAATGATATCTAATTATAAGGTGAGCATTATGAAATTTAATAAATAGCTTTAAGTAATTCAGAATAAAATGTAAAAAAGGACGCTGTGACATCTATTAAAATCTGATAACATTTATGTGGAAGAAAACTGTAATTTTTATATTCCCATTATTAGTCAATGTTATTGTTAACAATTTTAGAGTTTATTATTCTATAAGCTAGTATTTGTATACTATCTTCAGAACAGCACAGCAATCATGTAATAATGCTCTGTAATTTAATCTTTAGCGGGGTTTACTTCTGAGTGTTCTGCACATGTCTTCATATCATTTTATTCTACTTTATATCCATAAGTAATACTGAATGTTCTTTTACAGATTTTATTTACAATTAATAAAATTAAAAAAATAATTTTTAAAAAATGTATACAATGTTTTACATCTATAAAAATGCACCACCTTCTGCTTCCTCCTTTGTCAATAATTTTTAATTTATATAAAATGTAGCTGTTACCAATAACTGTTAAAGTAACAGAGAAATAAAGTTTAGCATCCTTTGCGTAGCCTTAAGCAACAAATTATGGTTTAAGACCAAACTAAATTTTGGATTTGACTTAACGTAGGGCTAAGGCTCTGCTAAACATTAATAGCTGCTTAAGTGGAGTTAATTGAAGGAAACTTTAAATAAATACTATTTTAAGAGGATTGCCTTCTGATATTTAATTGCTAATTTCTACGTACATTAAATAGCAGTTAATAAATTTAACTACTTAGTTTTAATGTGTAGAAACTCAAGTTATTTGAAAAATTAAAAATAAATGTTTAAAACTTGATCAAGTTTTTAATAAAGATATTTTTACGCCCAAATTTTATTTTAAGGATATTTCTTGTAAAATACAAATAAACCTATTAAGGTGACGATTACTCTAGTCAGTTGATTTTTGTAATATTTCAATTATTAATTTTGACTATATTTTTACATATATATCTATTATATATATATTTTTAATATATGTTAATAAAGTATGTTAAGTTTTCCCTTGCAGATTGAAAATATTTAATCATTTTCAGTTTATAATAAATGAATATTTTTGAGAATAATACAAAACTATTGGGGTATGCTAAAATTTTTAGCACAATGTTAAATCATTGTTATTCTGTTAAAATAAAATTGAGTATGAGTCGAGTTATTACGAGTTTCGTTATGTAAATTGTATATAAAGGACTCTACGTATATTTATTGTTAATTTATATGAACTTTATTGTATAAAATATAAAAAAATAGTTTTTATCAAAAATGTAAACAAATTGTAAATACATTTAAGTATATATATATATGCTAATACACGGATTATTTGTTTTTTATAACATAAAATTATCAATTGCTTTAATATATTTTAACCAAAGTATTATTATTAAACTCATAAATAACAATGTTACGTTAGATTTGAACACATATTTATGTAAACAAAAAAACTAAATATGTTACTCAAGTACTTATTACTATTACTGTTTATATAAAAAATTAATTGCTTATTTTATTTTAGGAAAGAAAAATACATTATATATTTAATAAATAATATAAAAAACATATTTTAATAAAGTTTAAAATTTATGATCACGTAGTTTTAAATTGTTAATTTTGGGATACAGAAAAATATAATAATTTCGTGTTATCTATTTACATTTACATTTAAAAATGTTTATAAAATAAACATTAAATATGTAAAATATTTTAATTTCACTCATATCTTAAATAATATTTGTACTAAAACACTTTGGAAAAGGAAATCTTAGTTTTGAACACAAAATTCCAACTCACATAATAATCCACAGCATATCCTGGCCGAGCAAGAGCCGAGGTTGCGAACAAAGCAATTGAAAGGATAAGTAAGCTTATTAAGTTTGCCATTTTCACAAAATAGAATTACACAAAATTTTTAACTTTTCGCTTTAAATAATAAAAAATTCTAAAAAAAAAATAAAATTATATTATAAAAAATTAACACAAAAATGAATTAATTCTATAGTGTAAACACAAAATTATTTAATTAATTAGATTTATACTTCTTGTATTTCAAAGGCACCGATATCAACACTGCAAAGTTGCCCGGAATACTGTGCCAATTCTAGGTTTGCGCTTGCATTAAATACGAAAAAGCAAAAACGCAAATATACAAAGCAAAACAAACCATAAACTTTTTGCAGCAGCAGCGGCAGCAGCAGTTTTAGGAGCAGTGAATAGCGAGCATTAACATACACAGCGAACGTCGCTGTTAACTACATACACTTTTGCTTTCGTTTGACATCTCAACTTATAACTGCCGCAAACTTCTCTGCTAGTACGAGTAGTTGCGCACTGTTGGAATATAGTTGTATTATTTGCTGCCTGCTTTTGGATTCTGTTGACGCGCTACTAACGTAAAGCAAATATTTGTCAGTTGTTTAGTTTGTCTTTATGGTTTAGTTGGTTCACCACTAAAGCATCATATTTGTGGTGAATATAACATGGGTAATAAAGCAGAAAGTTTTGTTCTCGTGCGTATATTTGTTGATTATGTATTGTATATATGTATGTACTTAATTTCAATTAATTTAGTGTTACATTTCCCAAATGAGTAAGCAAATTAATTAAGTATTTCATATGTATACATAAAAATATAATATAGATAAAGTACTTGTGAATATAAGATGTAATAATATGATTTTTATTAGTTGTAAATAAATATACATAAATAAATAAAAATATATTAAATTATATTAAAAAAAATATATAAAAAAAAAATACATTAAATTATATACCAAAAATATATTATTATATTTGATTATATTATTATATTTATATATATTAAATATATTGCAATATTTAATTAAATTTGTAAATGTGAATATTAATAAATATAATAATATGTACAATACGTTATTTATGTGATTTCATAAAAATAAGTCTAGTTATTAATAAACTGACTATAGATTCAAAATATTGGTCAAAATAATATATAATTGTTAAAAATTATATAAAAAAGATGTGTATTATTGAAACAATTTAAATATAAAAATATTAAATAAAAAATATTGGCTATTAAAACA
>NW_024035155.1:0-4335 GCF_002237135.1 Teleopsis dalmanni | reverse complement strand
ACTGAAATTGATTTGGAAGATCATTTATCTGGTATGACTGCAAAACCTTTTGTAATACTGTGAGGTCTTTCAGCTGTTGATCGTATTGGTTGTAGCGTAATGTTGACAGTGTACTGTTGCTGCTGTAAGCATCTGATGTCTTCATAGAGGATTGTAGCCTTAATTCGGAGATTTTACCAAGACTACTGTATGAATATCTTGACGTGCTTGCAATTATTAGTTGTCCTTGCACGAAAACGAAGTTGTATTTAAGCACGCAGTCTGGAACGATCGTCAATAAGCCTGAACCTTTTAGATTTAGTGGTATGATTTTCTTATTACATACTGCAGTTGCTGGTGAAGACGTTGATGTCGCATAAATCCATTGATTTTTTTGATTTAACGAAATCCAAGTCAGAGTGTTGACAGTGTGTTTTAACCGACAGTTTGCTATTGTGTTGTTGTTGAATAGGTTGATCTCACACGCATATTCTTCGGAACCAAAATTGTATCGTATGCGGACGTTGGTACAAAGAAATTCCCCTTTCTTTATGGTCTCACAAAGACTTAAATCGGATTTCATAAGAGGAAAATATTGATCATGATGCGTATTAATAGCCAAAATAGAACTGCATGAGTCAATTACGGCCATGGAGTCATTTAACCAGTTCGGGATTGGAATTAGTTGAAACAATTCAAATCGTTCATGTTCAATCAAGGGTAATGTTATACTAAAAATTCCATGCTGCTGTGTGATTCCACCTTTAACCTTTATTAGTCTGTAAAGGGATATTAGCTCATCTTCTGGCATCGGTAATTCTAATGATGGTAATAAATGAAATTTGATTTGATTGACTTCATTTTGTAATTGTGTTAGTGTCAATAACAACGGATTGACTTTTCCATGATGAGTACCAGTTAGAGCATCCATAATGGCAGATTGTATCTTCTGTAGATTATGTACTACCAGTGTTAGTTGAATGGCTCCTGCATTGAAAACTTGATTAAGCCGTACCTGATTAACCTCTCTATTTGTATCTTTTATGGAATTCATCAGTGCCTTTATTTCATTGTCAATGTGCTCAAAACCTTCTTGAACTGCGATTTTATCTTTTTTCATTATATTGATTGTTGAATCGATAACTGATGTTTGATTCTTAAATAACGTCAATAATTGCATTTCATTTTGTTTCACTTCTGAAATCATATTTGATATTCCTTTGGCGTATTCAGAATCCAATACTCCAAATAGCGAGTTTGCAGTATTGCCTACAAGGTCAATTGCTCCTCTTCTGGATCGATGGTCATGAAGTAATTTATCATCGAGTTATAGTTCGAATTCAATACGTGATTAATTGTACTCGCACATGATGCGTTTGGTTTTATTTGTTGACAAGCTTGATGTAGCGACGTTATTCCTGTGTTTAGAGCTGATGCTTATGTCCAATAAAGACTTAAGTCGTAATAAACTAATAGATTCCATTCAGTGGTTGATATGACAGCTATGCCCAGATTTTCAAAGTGAATACCCAATTTCGACCCAAACCTTTTATTATCAATTGGAGACTCTATTACTATTGGCAATATTAGTAATAGTGTGAGTAATACAGAACAGTACAAATTGGTCAGCAGTTTTCTACGTTTTGTCTTGGGCTCTTTATACGACTATTTTTTATATCCAATAATTACGTTGTCAGGAGGTATTTCGTGATCAGCTTCTGCCATTGTTGGTTGATCATCTGTATTAACAGGCAGTACAGCTATTCGATGAATTGGGCGTTTAAAAATGTCTGTCGATGTTTCAACGTCAGCTACTCGGATACGTCCATCTGTACCCTTGTACACATGTACAATTCGTCCCAAGGGCCACTGCATCACTGGGACGTTATCTACTTTGATTATAATCATGTCTCCTAACTGTATATTGGCAGATTGTGTTTTCCATTTGTTACGTTGTTGCAGTTCCATCAAATATTCGTTAGACCAGCGTTTCAAGAAATTATGTTTTAACTGGGAAACTAGGTTCCAACGTGACAATAACGTGGTTTTGATCGGCTGTCTACATGAGTTGTAAGATCTTCTCCAATTAATAAGTGTCCTGGAGTTAATGCTGTCAAATCAGTTGGATCATTAGACATTGGAGTCAATGGTCGTGAATTTAATATCGCTTCAATTTCCACCACCACTGTTTCGAGTTCTTCATATGTCAATGATGCTGTTGAAACGCTGCGTAGTAACAAATATTTTGCGGACTTTACAGATGCTTCCCATAAACCGCCAAAGTGTGGAGCCCTTGGTGGAATAAAATGAAAGTTTATTCCTGTAGTACTGCAAGCAGAGATTATTGCTTCTTGCCCTTCATTAGAATAAATGCTTTCCTCTAGTTCTGCTAACTGGTTTTTGGCGCCTACGAAGTTTGTTGCATTATGTTAAGTTGAATCGTTTATTAAGACTAAAAATAAAGAAGGTATAAGAAACAAAATGCACAAGATGCAGGAGAAAGAATAGTATTGCCAGTATCAACTTATTTGTTCTTATTATTTATAGCATTTATAACACCTTTCCTGAACAAATAATTCCTGTCTTGCTCATGCATGTTGTTTACAATATTATTAAACCATAAATTCATTCGAGACCAAAACCATTCATCAGAAAATTCAGCGTTTGTCTCGTAACAGCTTTCGTTAATATGTCTGCAATCATTTGGTTTGTTGGCAAATATTTTATTTCAATCTCCTTTGATTCTATCTTCTGACGAACAAACTTTGCCTTTATGTCTACATGTTTGGTTCGATTTGAGTGTGAATTGTTTGTTGCTACTTGAATTGCGCCTTTATTATCGCAATATATGACTATGTGGTTTGTATTGCCAAATACAAGTTCAGATTCAAGTCGTTTAAGCCAAATAGATTCTTGTATAGCGGCGACAAGTGACATATACTCCGCTTCCGTTGAAGACAACGCAACTGTCTTTTGACGTTTAGTAGCCCAGGATATGGCACCAGATTGAAAGGTGAAAACGTAACCGGTCGTTGAGCGTCGATCATCTACATCACCGGCCCAGTCTGCGTCGCAGTAACCTAATATTACACCATCCTTTTCCTTTTTGTACACGAGTCCAATTTTCGTGGTTCCCTTAAGATAACGCATAACACGCTTTACTGCTTCCCAATGAGCCTTTCCTGGATTTGAATTATATCTACTTAGAAGATTGACTGCATAACTTATATCAGGTCTTGTAATTTGAGCAGCATATAGTAAACAGCCAACAGCTTGCATGTATGGAGTCTGATCCATTTGTTGTTTTTGTTCATTGTCTTTTGGTGACATATCAGAGCAAAGTTTTTGATTGTAGTCAACTGGAGTTGCTGATGAATTACAATCTAGCATGCCAAATCTTTTAAGAATATTTTCTATATAATTTGATTGATCGATTCTAATACAATCACCCTCACGCGTGATGTTCATACCCAAAATTGATGAAACCTCGCCCATATCCTTCATTTCAAATTTACTCGCTAGTTCTTTTTAGAATGTTAATTTCGTTGAGAGTGTTTGCAAAAATTAGAATATCATCTACATAAATTGAAACATACATTATACTTTTACTATATACTTTATAGTAGATGCATTGGTCAACTTCGCTTCTCTTTAACCCTATTGCAACTAATTCTCGATTTAGAGTTTCGTTCCAAACGCGTCCTGATTGCTTGAGACCATATATTGAACGTAGAAGTTTACATACCTTGCCTGAGCTATCGTTAAAACCCTTCGGCTGTTTCATGTACATTTCTTCATCGAGAATTCCATTCAAATATGCTGTAACAGCATCCATTTGGTGTATAATCAAATCATTTTTGGCGGCGAGCGCTAATAGAAACCTTATTGATTCATATCTTACCACCGGAGCAAATGTTTCTGTGTACTCAATGCCTTCTATTTGTCCGAAACCTTTTGCAACTAGTCTGGCTTTTCTGCAAACCGGAGTACCTTGAGCATCTAATTTAGTTTTAAAAACCCATTTTGATGGGATTGCTTTTTTACCAGCCGGCAACTCAGTAAGTTTCCATGTCTTGTTCCGTAAAAGCGAGTCAATTTCACTCTGCATAGCTGCTTTCCATTTATCAGAGTTATTGGACGTCATTGCTTCTTCAAATGAACAAGGATCGTTTGATATATAATCTAAAGCACAAAAATTATATGGCGAATTTTTGCTTGCTATTCTCTTCGAACGTCGTATGTCAGATTCTTCTTCCACTTCGTTTGATATTACTTGAATCTCAGAGCATTCCGGAGAGGTATTATCTATTACTTTGTAGTGTTCATCAGAACTTTTGGTTTCATTTTCAGTATTTT
>NW_024035154.1:0-4336 GCF_002237135.1 Teleopsis dalmanni | reverse complement strand
AACCCTTATGAAATATATTTCTCATCCACCAGAAACTCCATCTCGAAAATATATTAGCGGTTGAGTAGGGATTCTTTGGGCGTTCAATTTTTCTTCTAGTCCGATTCATGTTAAATTTCTTTATTTACAGTTACGTTTGGTTATGATAAACCAAAAATGTAGTAATAAATTCGAAGTTCAAGAAATGAAGATAACCGACACGAGCACCACTCAATATGGTAAATGCAACAAAAATTTTTTAAATCGTGAATAACAGTAAATAGCAATGCAAAAAATTTACAATATTGTTTCAATGTTACAACAAAACTTTATAGACAATGTACGGTAAAATTACGCGTACTCGTTCTCGTATTCGTACAACAGAAATTATTTTCAAATTTCAAATAATTCCTTATGCAAATCATGCAAAATTGTTATATTATTATGTTTAATGAATTATTATTATTTAGACATATTGAATTAATTGCTGCAAGTTAATTGCTAGACTCATTAAATTTGATAAATGTTACCAATATATGAATGAGCTACAATTCAGTTTGAGCAATGAAGCGTAAACGAAACATTGGACCACTAATTTTAAACAGCAAAAAACACAAGTGCAAAAAAAGATTTAATGAAATAAGTGTTATTTAACACTTACTTTGTGCTCAATGGTCGTTTGTAGATTCTTATCCAAATGCACCTTTATAATTTGGGTGCCATCAAATTTGGCACGAATACGTTTGCCTACGATCTCTGCTGGAAACACTAAATCTTCTAAAATAAAATACACAGCAGTTAAACTACGCGAACGGATTATTGCACCGTCTTGTTTTTACGAAAACTTTGTAGTTACTCGTTCACTATCTAAGTCTTTACGGTGCTGATATAACTCTTCCTCTTCAAGTGGTCCTTGCAAACCCTTATGAAATATTTTTCTCATCCACCAGAAACTCCATCTCGAAAATATATTACCGGTTGAGTAGGGATTCTTTGGGCGTTCAATTTTTCTTCTAGTCCGATTCATGTTAAATTTCTTTATTTACAGTTACGTTTGGTTATGATAAACCAAAAATGTAGTAATAAATTCGAAGTTCAAGAAATGAAGATAACCGACACGAGCACCACTCAATATGGTGAATGCAACAAAAATTTTTTAAATCGTGAATAACAGTAAATAGCAATGCAAAAAATTTACAATATTTTTTCAATGTTACAACAAAACTTTATAGACAATGTACGGTAATTATGCGTACTCGTTCTCGTATCGTACAACAGAATTATTTTCAATACACACTCCTTATCAATCATGCAAAATTGTATATAAATAATATCTGTTTAAAAAGGAAATTTATTATTATGTTGGAGAACCAATAATAGGAGATAATGCCTGCAATTTAATTGCTAGACTCATTAAATTTGATGAATGTTACCAATATATGAATGAGCTACAATTCAGTTTGAGCAATGAAGCGTAAACGAAACATTGGACCACTAATTTTAAACAGCAAAAACCACAAGTGCAAAAAAAGATTTAATGAAATAAGTGTTATTTAACACTTACTTTGTGCTCAATGGTCGTTTGTAGATTCTTATCCAAATGCACCTTTATAATTTGTGTGCCATCCAATTTGGCACGAATACGTTTGCCTACGATCTCTGCTGGAAACACTAAATCTTCTAAAATAAAATACACAGCAGTTAAACTACGCGAACGGATTATTGCACCGTCTTGTTTTTACGAAAACTTTGTAGTTACTCGTTCACTATCTAAGTCTTTACGGTGCTGATATAAGTCTTCCTCTTCAAGTGGTCCTTGCAAACCCTTATGAAATATTTTTCTCATCCACCAGAAACTCCATCTCGAAAATATATGAGCGGTTGAGTAGGGATTCTTTGGGCGTTCAATTTTTCTTCTAGTCCGATTCATGTTAAATTTCTTTATTTACAGTTACGTTTGATTATGATAAACCAAAAATGTAGTAATAAATTCGAAGTTCAAGAAATGAAGATAACCGACACGAGCACCAATCAATATGGTAAATGCAACAAAAATTTTTTAAATCGTGAATAACAGTAAATAGCAATGCAAAAAATTTACAATATTTTTTCAATGTTACAACAAAACTTTATAGACAATGTACGGTAATTACGCGTACTCGTTCTCGTATTCGTACAACAGAAAATAAATTATTATTTTCAAATAATTATTATTATTTTATTTTCAAATAATTCCTTATGCAAATCATGCAAATTTGTTATATTATTCTGTTTAATGAATTATTATTATTTAGACATATTGAATTAAGAGAATGTTTTTATTTAATTTGTATGTTTCGTATTTTTTTTCATAGTAATGAAAAATTTTTATTGTGATCAGAATAAAAAAAACACTAAACAAAAACTAATGTTATACAAAATAGATAATAAAAAAAATAATTACTAAAGCTTTTACGCACGTGTGCAAATGTAAACAAAAGAAACTTTTTATAGATGTTAATGATTGGGTTTAATAAAACTAAAAACTTTTTTTAAATGTAATATGCTCTTTAAACATTCTGCACATATATAAGTATTTTGAGAAATGTGACAACATTGCATTTATGATGAAATCCATCAAATTATGTTTGTGTATGTTTATGAGAGAACAAATAGTAGAATGAATAAAAATTAAGCAAGAAAATATATTTTCTACAGTATAAGATAAATACATACGTAGAAACACACATATATATGATACATATGCATACAGAGAAAAATCACGGAAAAGTAAAGTTTCGGAAAGTAAATTTATAGAAGACAAAAAAAAACAAAAAAAAAACATTTAAAAATATTAGCTACAAAAAAAATAAATTTAAAAGCGACGACAAAAAATTAAATTATATTTAATAATCAAAACTAAGTTTTGTTTTATATTACGCGTACCTTATCTAAAAGTTGCAGAAAGTAATTTGGCTCCAGCCAGCAGCTTCAGCAAAAATTCACTCAAGTTGAGACGAAGAAGACGTAATAGCGCTGACGATTTACGAAGAAGACAACAAAAGCGAGGAACAGTTAAAACCTCATAAAAAAACAATATGAAAAACCGACAATATATAATCGAACGTACGAACGAAAGACAAGACGTCAAGCTTTCTTTAGCTATTTTACTTGAGTTTATTTCTTTTAAATATTTTTTGCATTTACTTATTTATTAAATTTTTTTTAAATTCTGTTTTTAATAAACTTAGGAAAGTTAAAAATTTACCGAAACGTCTTGTTAAACACTTTAACGACGACGACGACGACGACGACGACGACATGGAATCAACCAGGCAAAATTTGTAGCAGATGTTTACTTGTTTCTCCTTTACTTGCTTTTATTTTTTATATTTTTTGCTTTTTCTTAATACAACAATATTTTAACTTTATAATTTTTTAAATAAGATTCGACTTTTCGAACAAAAAAAATTCCAGCACACGTTCACAATCGTAGCAAGTTAGAGGCAGACTGAAATATACGACTGCTTGTATCGGAGCAGAAGAGAAATATGAAATTTTTTTTGCACTACCGACAATAGAATTTAATGCGCTCTCATCGCTCTTTACACAGAATCTACACAATTTCACGCCCAACCAACCAACTAACCAACCACCTTATATGATTAATAATTTTGACCTTGGGCATTGAAAAATATATGCCGGTAGATTAAATGTAAAACTCTTTACGACAAAGATTTTATTTACAAACATATATACATACATGTGAACATATGTATATAAGCATACATATGTTTACTTGTGTATAAAGAAAGGTGATAAATTTTTGAAGATTATAAGCAAATATACATAAAAATATAAATTTGGAATATAAGAAAGATAAATTTTGATAAACTCCATCTCGAAAATATATTAGCGGTTGAGTAGGGATTCTTTGGACGTTCAATTTTTCTTCTAGTCCGATTCATGTTAAATTTCTTTATTTACAGTTACATTTGATTATGATAAACCAAAAATTGTAGTAATAAATTCGAAGTTCAAGAAATGAAGATAACCGACACGAGCACCACTCAATATGGTAAATGCAACAAAAATTTTTTAAATAGTGAATAATAGTAAATAGCAATGCAAAAAATTTACAATATTTTTTCAATGTTACAACAAAACTTTATAGACAATGTACGGTAATTACGCGTACTCGTTCTCGTATTCGTACAACAGAAATTATTTTCAAATAATTCCTTATGCAAATCATGCAAAATTGTTATATTATTCTGTTTAATGAATTATTATTATTTAGACATATTTAATTAATTGCTGCAAGTTAATTGCTACACTCATTAAATTTGATGAATGTTACCAATATATGAATGAGCTA
>NW_024035152.1:0-4341 GCF_002237135.1 Teleopsis dalmanni | reverse complement strand
TGGTCAGTATTTTGGAATAGGCATTAAATTTTATTGATCGACTGCCTTGAAAAGTCAAATCATCAACAGTGATCGGTACATGGCCCAACTGTTACATTTCAAAGAGGAGGTTGGTAAAACAACGACCCCAAAAGAGACTATTCTCTTTTTCACCTTCAGTGTTACGTGTTCGAGGATGTAAAAAATACTCCATGGAAAGAGATTTGGCTCAGATGAAAAAGTAATTAAAACTGAGACATTTTAAAGCCAAAGTTGATTTATTCTACAAGAGAGGTATTGAAATGTTAGAGACGCGCTGGAATGATTTTATCACTATTGAAGGAGATTACATAAATATATAAAGTCGAATTTTTCCAAAAAATTATTTTATTGTTTATCCTACGAACCAATACTAATGTATTTATGAGCTAATTTTAATATTTACTTTAATTCGCATATCAGAAAACCTTACATTCATAATCTTTTGTATAAGTAGTCAATGTATGCCATAAATAGCGAGCACTGAATTTGCTGTGAATGATAGAAGAACGAAATATATGTCAGATATTGGTAGAAATGTGTATCGCTTAGACGTCGAACTGGTGGGTGGTGAATATTCTTCCGAATTTGTCAAGGATTTCATCTACCCTGATTAGATTGCCATTAGATATGGCAATGGTGATTGAAATATATGCGCAAACAGCAGTGGCACCTGAAGAGATAACCTGAGTGAAGTCGTTACCCGGCAAGCGATTGTTATAACCATTTAATTAAATAATTAATCAAAGCTATATTAGTTATCAAATATACACCTCTAATCCATTCTGACATACAGTTGATATAAGAACGGTAAAATAAATAAATAAACTCCTAAGTGCATAAAACAATCTTGATGAAACTGCATACTTTTTACATGTATGATTTAAAGAATAGCAGGCCGTCTTTAGCCATCACTGAAGTTGTAAACTTGAAGACTAAAATTTTAGAAACGTAGAAACGTTTTTGTCAGCATTGGAGAATAGAAGAGTTGAACGTAAAAATATCTGTAGTTAGTTTTTTTTATAAACATTTTCAAAAAAATTTTAACTAATAATTGTGTTTTAAAAGATAAGAGTGCTATTCGACTCATGTTGTAAGTCGAAGGAAAGCTAGAGGTGACTGATGTTCGTCCACGTCAAAAATTGATATTGTCTTGCCAACTTAGATTAACGATTGAAGTCTAATTTAATAAATAATTGCTTTTTTATTTTTTAAGAAAACTGCTCATTTCTTTTTTAATGTCCTTTATTAATTTTGTATGAGCTTTCTGTTATAGTTCTTGTCAAACAATAATTTTGATGTAATATATATTTGATTTAAATATATATACTATATTCGCTATCACAATATATGGAAACCGTACGAAATAACCAATTTAGATATTATTTTTGCGATATATCCTTTCCCTTTTATAAGAGGTTCTTGACTTCAGTACCAACTATTTGGTTGAAATTTTTTTATGTTTCTTTTTTTAAGTAAAAATACCAGAAATATTTTTCTTATTTTAATTAAAAATAGTTGTCTCCGGAACAAATTTTTAAATTTTTTCTAGGAAATACTCAGATCTCATACTCAATAAATAATAAGACCTTACATTTTTTACATTGAAAAGAGAAAAGGTTAATCTTTTTGTAAATAATATAAATAATTGAAATAATATATTTTTTTTACTAACACAAAAATATTTTCAAAAAATGCACCGAATATTTTAATTTTTCATTTTCGATTTAAATACATCGTGAAAGTAGGTTGTTTTCTATAATACCTAAGTAATGTAATGAAATAATGCCACTCAAAATTGGACAGTTAAAAACTAAACTCTTGTCATTGTTATCCATGGATTTTAAACGATTATGTATTTAAATTTATACAATATATTGAAAATCTTAAAATCAATTATTTAAATCAAAAAAATTTATGTTAGAAATAACGGCTAAGAGAACTTGGTGTTAATTCTAAAACCTTATGGTAGTGAATATCCAACACTTCCTTTTAAAGTATTTTCAACTTTTGGCATTTCCCAACCTAACCTCCTTACTTCCTATAATATCCTCTTGTTGTCTTATATTATATAAATTATATTTTTTAATTTTAATGATTTAAAAACTTAATCTTGATTTAATTTTAATTAATTTGTATGCAAGTTGGCCACACTCCAATAAAAGAAAATCAAAATCTTTCATTAAGATGTCCCGTAGAGATATCAGTTTTTTAGTAGGCTTACTTACAGGTAATAATGCTAGGCGACTAAATCTCCATTTTAACCATATCTGCCGCAGTTGTCGAGAGGACGATGAAAATGCCTCCCATCTGCTTTGCTTCCGTTCAGCGCTTGTGCGGCGCCGCCTTATCACTTTAGGGACTTTCTTTATTAAGGATCTTGGCAAACTGCAACACCTCTCTCTGAATAACCCTTAAATTTTTAATTATAAGGCAACACAATGTGCCTATATGCCTAAGTGAATCTCTTGGGATCACCGGTATAACTAAACTTAATCTATTTAAATTTGTATTAATATATATATTTATAAATTAAAAAGAATTTCGTTAAAGAAACTTAAACTTTATTTAAAGCTTTAAGCATTTACATTAAATATATAATATATAATGTAAAATTACAATTTTAATATGAAAGGATTTTTAAATTATTTATAAGTTTATTTATTTGAAAACGTATGTTATTCAAAAATAAATTTAATTTATTTCAAATTCAAATTTATTTGACGAGAAATATGCAGGCAGCCAGTGTAATCTGCGAAAAATCTTCATATGCTTTTATTTGCTTAAAATTGTTGTATGTACTTTATTTAGTTGCAAATATTTTTCCATTCATTTCACTGAGGCCAAATTGCATAAACAGTTGGAATAAATAATACCACAAATTACAAATATTTTACATACTGCAAAAGCACACACACATACACACACACGCACAAATACCACATGCAACTCAAATAGCCAAACATACATGCGTTGTTGTATTAACATTACAATCCAGTGATGTATATATGGTAAGACGAATGGTCTGACGGACGGACAGAGGGGCGTATGAGTATCTGCTGAATTTGTATATTTTTGTTTACATTTCACTTTTATTGCTTGTTGCTATTGTTGTTGTAGCTGTTGTGGCTGTTGTTGCCATTTTTGTAGTAATTCCAGTGCTTGTGGCATTTACGTTACTACAACCGTGCGCAAATGTACCCAGCGGGACTTTCAGCGCTGAGGGAATCGATTCCCTCAGCGCTGAATGGTAATGCCTAGCGCTGATTATTCAAATGAAACTCCTAATTACTTTAACACGTGCATGTCATTGCGGGCAAGCGCTGAAATGTTCGATTACCTTTTCAAATTTGTAATGCAACATTTCAGCGCTGACATGCTCGCTTACCTTTTCGAATTTGTAATGCAACATATCAGCGCTGACATGTTCGCTTACTTTTTCGAATTTGTAATGCAACATATCAGCGCTGACATGTTAGCTTACTTTTTGGAATTTGTAATGCAACATATCAGCGCTGATATGTTAGCTTACCTTTTAATTTTACCTATGCTATTGATTTTTAAATAAAATACTATAAATTTTTTTTGGATAAATAATATTTTATATTTATGTTTCATAAAATCAAAATATTAATATTTACATAAAAAAATATAACATACTTATATATATGAATATTTTTCTGTGAAATTGTTACTAAAACCTTGAAGAGATTTCCAGACTCAACTCGATCACTTGTTCCGGTTTACCATCTGTACTTAAAGCATCTGTAAATACAAAAATATGTTATTGTATACGCTAAAGTTAATTATGTACAATATACCATACCAAAAAGTGCTGCTGTCACATTCTCTAACGCTCTTAAGGACTTCTTGTCTTGGGTACCATTCTCCAAAATTCCACGGAATCTTTCGCGTAATTGGTTGTTTTTTAATAACGCATCTCATTGATGCAGTCTATAAATAACGTAATAGATGAAAAGAAATGTATGAATTAATAAAATTGTTACATGTGAATATATTAATAAGTTGAAATTGAAAGTAAGAAACATATATAATTTAACTTACAACTACTTCAACGGCAGTGATTTCTTCATTAAATTGGATTAAATCCTCCTCAGTTTGAATTGTAAAATTTTCCAATTGAAACAGCTGACTACATTTTACCCCTTGCTTTAGAATGACTGCATTCGCAGCACATTGGTAAATTAATCGTTCTTGACGCAGTAGCATCTACATAATACAAAACAAAAATTTCAATTATCATTTTAAATATATTTACTTGATTTTGCATATACTTACAGTGAGTTTATGATAAATTCACAA
>NW_024035151.1:0-4342 GCF_002237135.1 Teleopsis dalmanni | reverse complement strand
TTTTAAATCAAGAATCAATAAATGCAATACAATGTGTATGATAGAGATTAATTATTATTAAATAATAGGCTATGAATGTACCCTGACCTAAAAGATCTATTGTGCGCCTAAAGGCCCAACTAAGACAATTCTAGACTATTTATAAATCTTGTAATTGCTGTGGGCATAATTTTACCTATTTGATTTGGGACTAAAATCCCAATTCCAAGGTACGTCTTGCCGCCACTGGGCAATTGCATAAAATATGTTTTCCTCATGACAGAGTAGACAGGAGTGACTATCTACCGCACCTATAATCTTCTTGTAATAATTAAGTCTACAGTGTCCTGTAAGAAGTTCAATGTAGATTTTAATGTCGTTTCTGCTAAGACCAAGGATAGCATCAACTTTGATGTGTTCAGGATCAATGAATTTTTTTGAATGTCACATACCTGTTTGGGCTCTCCAATGTTCAAATAGATGTTGTTTCTCCCGTTCACATAATAAGTTATTTGTGAAGCTATTTGTTATACCGCAGAAGGGCTCTGGATCAATGAAAGGAGTACAGGGGAGTACATTACATTAAGTACATTAAGTAAAATATAATAAAATAACCGAGAGGAATTGAGATTTTACATTGAGTTTTAAACACAACTGTTAGTCAATCATCAAATAATCGTTTTCAATAAGGCAATGCATTACATAAAAGTGATGGATCTTTTTTTCTTGTTTCTCCAGTAGATTTAAATAATTTTTTCCTCAATCATTGGAAAAACTTGGCTAATAGAAGAGACGAAGAATATGAAGGTGTACCGATATAAGAAATTAGTTAAGGATATTTGTTTTTAAATTGATAAGGATGAAAATGTAGATTATAAAGATAATGAGTTCAGACAAAACATTGTATGTTGTTTCATATTATACACAATTTTATTGCATAAAAAAAAATTGGTCAAATATCTAAAATTGTAGTTTATAAAAAGGAGCTTGCAAGCCTTGTTTTAAATTAAACCCACGCTGGGTACGCTATTTGATGGCGTTGATGATAATGATTGGACAATTTTATAGAACCTGTTGAATTTATTGTATTCTCTACACCAGTTAGGGAATCTTCATTAATATTAATTGTTTTATCTTTTTATAGTTACTTAATACATTTTTAAGATACTTCAATATTTATAATAAATGTTAGAATAAGAGCTAATCTACCTGCGTCGTAATATATTTTTTATCTTAACTATGTATAGGTTCGGATCCTTTGATTTGTATTGTATTTTCTTACATTGTAATTAATAGCCCAACATATCTAATGTTGTGGCTTCAAATTATAATAAATTTATGAATTTTAAGTATATTATTTACATATATATTTCTAATTAAATATTCAACATATTTCTGATTCCGGCAAAAAAAATATTTTGCAAAGCATACTCAACTTTGATAAACTTTCAGTTTTTTCATATTATTCGAGAAATAAAACAGCTCAGTTGCTAGTTGATTATGTAAGTTTGTTTATAAAATTATGTAGATTTCAAATATAAACATTGATAATTAATTATTTATGTACAATTACAAAGAAGCTAAAAACTAATTAAAATTCTTTCTTAAGATGGTATCTGTAAATTCTAAAAGAACTTAAGCTGTTTGATTCTTCTGATAGTTGCCTTTACATTAACTGAAAGTATTTAATTTTAAATAAATTTGCTTAATTTTATCTTTAAATATTGGATATACACATCAGTATAGTGAAAATATTCTATTTTTATTTAAAAATTATAAAAAAAAATTGTAAAAAATTGTAAGTGGCTTTAATATATGCAAAACAGCGGTTATTGACTGTTTTTCAAAATGAATTTGTCAATTAATTAATGATAAATACTGGAATTCATTTACCGAGCGATAAATGATTTTTTTGTTTTATTTTATTTTTATTATTTTTTTTTTATTTTGAATAGAGTACTAAATCATAATATTATAAAGTTTGAAACTTGTGCCATTTATTTAAATTAAATCTATTAACCGGATGTATGAGCACAAGTTTGCAAAAAAGTTGCCGAAATGTCTATATGTATACATTGCAGAAATAAAAGAAATATTAAGAAGTCTGCAAACTATTGACAAATTAAGTCGATGAATTTATAATAAAAATAAAAGTACCTTAAACTTGTCCTGATACCAGTTTGCCAAACCTATCGTTTTGCAAAAATTCTAACCACAATCTGAAAAATTAAGACTTTGTAACTAAGCCACTAATCGAGTTTGTATAGTCCAAACTATAGAACAAATCCGGTCCCAGAACAGAAACTTCTTTCTAATTCAAAATTTTGTCAAATTATGCAATTTTATAAAATTTTTTTCGTTTGCAAAATTTATGCAAATTTGACAAGTTTTTTTTTTAATTTTTGACATTGAAACATCATAAAATAGAAGAAACTTAAGTAGGATTCAAGATTAAAAACGTGGCACGTTCCAGAAAATTAATAAATTAAAAAATCAATTAAAAATTAATTGTTATAAATTAATACACCGCACTCATCAAAAAAATAAAAAAAAATCAATGAGGAATTAATTTGAAATTAATGAGAAATGAAACAAAAAACAAACAAAAAATTTTATATTTGCTGCAAATCATTTATTTGTGTTTTTCATCATACAACAAATATACAAAAGTATCAAAATAAATTTGTTTTAGTTTAAATTGTTTGCTAATTAATTATTAAAAAATTATTATAAAATTATTTGCACTCATAATTAATCATGCATAATTGTCTTCTGTATAACAAATATACGTACACATACAAACGAATGCTATCACACTTGTCAATCTAATGAAACTCCTTATTTAATTATTTAATTATATTAATTACATGTAATTTTGGTATTATTGGCTTTTGGAGTTCTGGTTTTTACTTATTTTACACATTCACACTCATAAACAAATTATTTACACACAACATTCACGACCCAAACATGCAAGAATTTCACAATACTTTATATGTGTGATCTTAGGCCCTTAATACTATAACCCCAAACATTACCTACTGAAATATAACTATATAGTTTAGTTAAATGAAAGCAAATAAAGAAATCACTATAAATTAGGCACATTTCTGTCCCACCCATATCCAGTGTATTATTCGGCCTTCATAGCTTTCACATTATTGTTGTTCACATCGATCAAGCGCTTCATTTGATCGCCTTGGGCGAGGAATGCGTTTGTTGGTTGACAGCCCATACCGCCAGCAGCGCGTAATGCAGCGCTAGCCATACTGTTTCCTTTCTTTGAATTGTATGTCTTTCTGTAGAAGTTACCGAAGAGATACAGGAAAATGATGGTGTTGGCAACAAAGAAGAATGTTAATGTTTTTGGCATGTTGCATCCTTTAGCGCCGACCAAAATCATATAACTGAGAATCAAAACGAATTGTATCAATTGAATGGATGTCATGTATTTCTTCCACCAGAGATATTTCTGATATTGTGGACCCATAGCAGACACCATATAATAGAAATACATTATAATGTGTACGCCTGAGTTGAGTATGCCAATAATCACACCTTGTTCACCTGTTATATATAGCAAGTATTATTATATATTCAATACATATATTATAAAGTTCCATTTATTCAATGTTACTTACCAGGAGCGTATTTTAGATATCCCCAAGAGAAGAGTGCAGTTATGGTATGATGATAGACATGTAAAAATGATACTTGATTTTGTTTCTTACGTAGCACAAAGAATGTGGTGTCCAGCAAATCAATGATCTTGGAGAAGAAATAGTACCAGGCACCAGAGTACAACATTAAATTTTGCTCACGATTACGTACGATTTCACATTTTTTGGAAAAAATAGAAGACATCACGTTGCTTTCTTTGATTGACTGGTCATTTTTACATTAACATAAAAGAGTCATAGAAAAATAAATTAAATACACATAAAATATATTACAGATATTGACGTCACTTATGTCAAATTTATAAAATACTCACGGTACGACACATCCAAATCGAGTAGCAAACTTGAAAAGCATTATAGATCACCATAATTTTCTTCAAATCATATGGCTTACGATTCTTCATAAAAGCAGGTCCTATTTTTAACACAAAAAGCAAATAAACTGCAACAATTGAAACCACAGGCGCTGGAGAGCTCATAAGAAACCAATTATCGACTGTTTCATCTAAAGTTGGGAAAAATGTATAATGATTTTTAATAATGTATATATTCTAATGATTTATTAATAATAACTTACCAACGCCTTTAGATAAGCCAGAAATTCTTTCGTTGAATATTTTTATATAGGTCGTCATTTTGTCCAAATTTTATTCTGTGAACAAAATTGAAGAAAAAAACGAAAA
>NW_024035150.1:0-4342 GCF_002237135.1 Teleopsis dalmanni | reverse complement strand
AATGTATTTTTTTTTTATTTTTTATAAAATGTATTTTTTTTTTATTTTTTATAAAATGTATTTCTTTGTTATTGCTAATCGGCAAGTATGTTTTTAAGAAATATTTATTAATTTACATTAATAAACTGTTATAGTTATAAGATATAAAAAATATATAATAATTGAAATAATTTATAAAACTCTAATCATGATTAATGTTATATTTAAGTTATTTAATAAGATATATTTAACATAAGAGTTATAATGACTATATGGAATTTTATTATTTATTATGCATGTTTAAGCCTTTTATTTTATATTTTATAAAAAAAAATATAATGTATACATCATTTACGCTTTTTGAAAATTATGTAAAAGTATGTTTATAATCTTGATTAATTATTATCTAGTTTTTTGAACGTTATGTTTTTGCTCTGCTAAATAAAACAGTTAGTTTGTTATATTATTAATGTCTATATATTAAGTACAAGAAACTGTAAGAATTTATTCTATAAATTTCTCTTTTATTTTATGCCATAATATTTTATAATAAAATGGATTGATTTTTATTTATAAATAAAATTTCTCATACTTCGAAATGGAAGTGGTATATTATATTATATTATATTTATAATTAGCGTAATCTTAAGCTATTATCTCAATTAAAAAAATATTATGATTATAATTTGAATTTATATATTAATAAAATGAACTTAATATTTTTGTTATAAAATTATTTTTATTTAATAATAAATAAATAAGATAAAGTTTGACATTCAATGGAGTGGAAAAACTATTTTGAAAATAAACTACTCCTAATAGTTTTTATTGCTTCGCGTTTTCGCTAGAAGAAAACCGAAAGGCCTATATAGCTAGAAGGGTATCCACAACACTACATAATTATCTATCCAAACATGATCGTTAATTTCAACGATATATTATAATATCGTCGTTCTGTTTAATTGTTCAACTGTTTTAATAGATTTAATCTCAATTTATAATTCCATTTCATTGATATGTTCGTGTAATAAATTGTATTCAGATTTGATTTAATTTTTTGTGACTCTACATCTACTCGAAATTATATTATTTTTATCATTTGTAATAGTTCTCTTCTTCCTTCTTCTTCTTCTTCTTGTAACATAGCAATCATTTATGTATATTCTTAGCTTGTGAATCTTCTTCAATATTAGTGGAATTAAAAAACAAGAGGATTTTGCTCTAAAATTTGCAATAAATTAATTATGGTAAAATGAACTAGTTCGATATTTTAGTGAAAAAATATTTGTAAGAAGTTTTTATCTAAATAAACAACTTAACTATTATATTTGAAAGATTCTATTCTGCGTATTTATAAAAAAAAATTATTGCGAAATAAAAAATTAAAGGATTTGTTTAAATTAAAGGTTCTTCATTTAAATGAACTAGTTCAATGAATTTTGCTACTACATTCCTCGCAAGAACCCTAGTATAGAAGAGTAGAGACTAAAATTTAATAGGTCTTTCTTCTTCATCGTTGAGTAGTCTGATAAACTATCACAGAAGTTGATTTGTGCTACTTTCAGCATTCGAGCAGCCGAAGATTATCAGGAATCACGAAAATTATCAGGAATACTCAAAGTTGTCAGTGAGATGGGCGGACTCTGCAGAATCCCCACAGCTATCATAGAGTAAAAGTGTCCAGATGCACTAACTCGGAAAAGTCTTAACATAACAAAACTTGGTATTTTTAATAAAAAAAAAACATGAACAAGTTTAGAAATAACCCGCAATTCCTATAAGTATTTTATTCTATAGCTTGTTCCAATCTACTATATAAAATTTGATAAGAAAATATTTATTTGAAAATATTGAAAATATTTAAATAAAAAAATTATTACAAAATTTTTTATAATTTTTTAATATATATTTATAAACTGGCTATAGGTTACGTTTATTTCAATAAAAATTAAAAAAAATCCTTGTTGCTGTTTATTAAAAAATTCTATATTTCGACTCTCTTTGAGAGTCATCATCAGGAGAATGTTCTAAAAAAAAATAATAAAAATTAATAATATCACATTCCATTTTTGTTGTCTAGTTGTCTATTGTCCATATTGCACTGACAACTAATAGACAACTAAAATGGAATGTGATATTATTAATTTTTATTAGAATATACCCCTGATGATGACTATGAAAGAGAGTCAAAATATAAAATTTTTTAAACAAACAGCAATAAAGGATTTTTTTTAATTTTTATTGAAATAAAAGTGATCTATAGCTAGCTAATAAATAAACAAAAAAATCATTATAGAATACAGGTGGATAAACAAATTTAAAGTTTAATAATTTATTATTATATATTTTTATAATTTTCTATTAATACAAAAACAACTATAGTGTGTTATTATTATGGCGTCTTCGATTGGTAAATCTGTATTAAATTTACTTTCGATCTGTCAAAGTTTGTTGTGCAATTAAACATTTTTAGGCTAGTGCCAAGTTAGCAACGTTGCTGGAAAATGCAGGGCTGTATTTTTAAAAAATTTTTAAAAAATGATATTTTCGTTAATATATGGAATTAAACTAAAACAAAAGGCATTATTCTTATAGAGTTTTGAAAGATCTTTCGATTGGCATTTACCAATTTGAGATACGATGCGTATTTTTCAAATTATAGGGAAAATAAAAATTGACCAAAATCGACTTTTTTTGAAAAAATTTATTTTTAGAAAAATCTAGAACAGGTACAATGTTGCACGGAAATACATCTAATAGAGAATTAATCAGGCTATCAACAGCAAAAAAATCATAAAAATCGAGTAGACCAATTTTGAGAAATTTGATGTCAAAGTCAAATTTCCAAACTCGTCAAATTTCAAGCTTTTTAAAAAATGTAAAACGCAAAAGTATAAAAAAAACTTTCGCAAAACCGGATAAATAAGAATCATTTCAATATCTCAACTAAAACATCAAAATATTATTAAAATAAGTATAAATTTTGCACATGTTCCGATATAAGTGCATTTTATTTAAATTTCGAAGGAGGTACAACCTGCACGCTTAAAGTTCCTAAAACTAAATTGATTACTCTTTCAAACAAAACTAATTTCACAAAAATCGAGTAGAACGTTTTTTAATTATATATGTTTAAAAAAGTGGATTTTTTACGAAAAAAATGTATGTTAACTAACACCATTCTAATAACATATTAAGGTGAAAACCTGTACAAGGCTAAAAATTCACCACCATTGTAAAGTTTATTAAAGAACTCTGTTAAAAGTATTTATAGGTGGTTGTATTCTGTGGTAAGGGGATGTTTATAAAATTTAATTTATATAATAATAATATTTTAAATTTAATATTTAAATTAAATTCAAAAATATATTGCATATAAAAAAGAAAGATTTTCGTCTGTAAACTGCTAACATATACCGCCATATCGAACATTTTTCTATATATATTAGAAACAAAAATAAAAAGTAGTACAATGTTGCACGGTATTTTTTTAAATTGTTTATATTTTTCTAATATGAATTGATGTAAGAATTATCAAAATCGAGTAGCAAACAATAAAGATATTAACAAAAACAACTTTTGCAGCATATTCACGAATGCATTGAACTCTGTTACAGGCATTTGTTGTTGGTTATATTCTGTGTTAGGGGACACTATGAAAATTGAAATAATTATAAATTTTACGGAATGGTACACTGTTGCACGGTATTTTTTTAAAAAATAGACATATTCTAGAATATTTTGGTATATAAATCTTTAAAAATGAGTAGACAGATTTTCTAAAATTATCAAAAATATATTGCATATAAAAAAGAAAGATTTACGTCTGTAAACTGCTAACATATATACCGCCATATCATACATTTTTCACTATATATTAAAAAAAAAATAAAAAGTGGTACAATGTTGCACGGTATTTTTTTAAATTTTTTATATTTTTCTAATATGAATTGATGTAAGAATTATCAAAATCGAGTAGCAAACAATAAAGATATTAACAAAAACAACTTTTGCAGCATATTCACAAATGCATTGAACTCTGTTACAGGCATTTGTTGTTGGTTATATACCAAAATATTCTAGAATATGTCTATTTTTTAAAAAAATACCGTGCAACAGTGTACCCTTCCGTAAAATTTATAATTATTTAAATTTTGATAGTGTCCCCTAACACAGAATATAACCAACAACAAATGCCTGTAACAGAGTTCAATGCATTTGTGAATATGCTGCAAAAGTTGTTTTTGTTAATATCTTTATTGTTTGCTACTCGATTTTGATAATTCTTACATCAATTCATATTAGAAAAATATAAACAATTTAAAAAAATACCGTGCAACATTTACTACTTTTTATTTTTTTT
>NW_024035149.1:0-4343 GCF_002237135.1 Teleopsis dalmanni | reverse complement strand
AAATTAAAGAAAGAAAGAAATTCGAAAAAAGACTGACTTGTTGGTGAAAGACCAATTAATAATCTTACCTACCATAAACCGATTTTAAACCATGGCTCAAAGTTTCTTAAAGCTCACCTTACACGTGCTATATACTTATTCAGCGGTCGTGAGAGCGAGAGCTTGAGAGCGAGAAGCTGCCAGATCTCTCCCGTATAATCGCTGTAGAAATCACATGTAAAGATTGCTTTAAAGTTCTTGGTTTAATGTACCCACTTAGAAACCAATGTCAATATTTGACTCCTCCGCCATTAAATTTTTGCAGTCTCTGCAAAAGGCCAACTGGTTTACCTATACTCTTTTAGTTTTGCTATTCTTCCTTTCGTTTTTTTTTGTTTTTTTAGTAATGTAATAATATAGTAATAATAATAATCTTATTTTAAAATTAAGTAATTAAATATGATATATATTGTATATTAATACTACTAGTATTAATTAAGTTCTAATTACAATATAATAATGATAACAATGAAAGAGATTAAAAATTATTTTCATAATAATAATAGGCCTTTTCGGTGGCTCGCAACTACGGCAAAAAACAGCAAGTTGCTGGCATATGCAGGCCTATACTGGCCGCAATGTACGCAAAACAACAACACTATTTTCTCTACCTCGGCTAGCATAATTATGCTGGCCAACCACATCGGCCAGTAAAAAAAAAAATGTTACCAACGCAATAAGCGAACTATTGTGAACCTTCATTGAAAATTCCAACGAATATTGCAATCAAATGTCAAAAATTGAGGAAATAAAAATTCAAACAGAATTCAAAAATTTGAAAAATCTTGAAAAGTAACGAATAATAAGAATGAAGAAATCGTAAGTATTAAGCACATTGAATTTTTTATTATGTTAGTTATTACCAAGTAACATTTATTTTATTGCATATAATTTGTAGTTTATATACGTAAAATTAATAAAACAAACATAATTTTTGAAGTTTTTCTAAAAAATTGCCGCTGCAGAACGTTGCTTTTTTCTCCCAACATCGACAGTACCTACAAAAATTTACTTATCTTAGTGTTTTATTTTTAAATTTCCAATATTCTTACCATTCCTTTTAATTCCGTGTTCATTTTAATTTTATAGTATTTTTTTAAAAATATATTTGATTTATATGCACATATACAAGATTTGCTGTTTGTCAAAACAAAACATTTGACAGATTGCAACAGTGATGCCAATGGCTCGCGTGGCCAACATAGGCCAACATGCATTTTTTGCCGTACTTGCGAGCCACCGAAAAGGCCTAATATTAACTAAGTAAATATCAGTTTTAGTGTCATCGCAATATATTACTATCGCTGTTTGCAGTATTTTGGTTAGTTCTGGGATTATAATCTTGGTACTTGTTTTTCCGTCTTACTTCAGATTTATATATTTTCTGAAATTTTTTTTCATTAGAAAATATGTGATTGCCTTCTAGTTTATAATTTACTATTTTTTTATATTTAGGTTGTGATTTACCAATTTTATTATTCTTTACATATTCATTCTCAAAATCTGTGTTCATATATTTCCTATTTGCGATATTTCTTCTTTTAATTTTAGTTTTATGTAATTTATTCGATATATTTATGATTTACTCTTCGCTAAGAATGTCATTTAAGAAATCTATTGGCTTTATTTTAGTACTGGAATGGATGGAATTGTTATAAGCTACAACTGCGTCAAAAATTTTGTCTTTTAGACTGTCTTTGTTAGTTGTGGTTGCGTTTACAAGTCGTACATGTTCGTTGAGCATAGAATGAAGTCTTTCTATATCTGCGTTGCCTGTTTTTAAGTAAGGTGTTGTAACATACAGTTTAATATTTTGATCTTTCAAGAATTACTTAATCATTACAGTATCCAACATATTGTCTGCTATTATGATATATGGTTTCCCTAAATATTGGAGTCTCACTTTAAATGCTTGAATAATCGATAACTAAGTTCTATCTTTAAGTAACTCTACTGTTGCATACTTGGTTAATCTATCTATTATATACTTGTTAGATACATAATATTCCGTTGTGGGTACCAGATGTCAAAGTGTACAATATCGTTACGTTTTATAGGAGTTTCTGTTAGCTTAAAAGGATATTTGATGGGGGTTCTATCATATTTCGCTCTATTGCAAATGTCGCAGTTGTTTATGTATTTCTGTATTTGAGTTTGTAAATGCGGATTATAAAAATGTTTTAATTCTAAAAATACTTCATTAATTCCGCAGTGGTTGTTCTTTCTGTGCTCAAATTCTATTAGTTGTAATACTTTTTCTTTATCTGTGATATCTTCTAACATTGAACATGTCTTTAGTAGTTTTAATTGTCTACTATTCCCAAAGTGTTTAATATAAAGATTTTGTAGTGTTAAATATATTTCTCTCTCAGGGCAGAATATAACTATCAAGCCTTTGTTTGGAAATTTTTCCCTCATGAAATTTAACATAAATTGTTCGTCTTTATCTTTTATGGTCAAATGGTGTCTTATTTTCTTTTTGAATAATATCGTTGTTTTGACTGTAATTACACTACCTACGTTTATCGCTACTTGATATTTACATAAATTGATTGGTTTCTCTGATATTAAAATGAAATCTGCACTATCTGACTCTGCGCTATGTACAGTTTGATTATCGTCAAATAACTCATTTAAATTTATTACCATCTTATCTACCTCCTCTGGTTTTATATTTCTTCGGCTAAGACCATCTGCGACTACATTCTCTTTCCCTTTAATGTACATAATATCAAAATCATACTCGTTCACTTTTATTTTCCATCTTTGTTATTTAGTATTTGGCCCTTTTAGGTTGTGTAAACAAACTAGGGGTCTATGATCTGTATTAATAACGAATTTTCTTCCAAACAAAAACATCTTAAAATACTTGTTTGCCCAAACTATTGCTAACAGTTCCTTCTCAATTGTACTGTAGTTACATTCGTGACCATTTAATGTTCTACTCGCGTAGGCTGTAGTCTTATTCTCTTGCATTAATACAGCACCTAATGCAAAGTTACTGGCATTTGTTGTCAGCACAAATTTTTTATTAAAGTCGGGTCTCACGAGTATCGGGTCATTTTTTAATAATACTTTAAGTTTATTGAAGGCCTCTACATAATTTTGATCTTTTAAATTTATTTTAGTATTCTTCTTTAAATATTTAACTAAGTGATGGGCAATTTTAGAATAATCATTTATAAATTTCCTATAATATAATATATATAAAAGGATTTGATTTCTTTATGAGTCTTTGATAATTGAATCTTTTCAATTGCTAAAACTTTCTTTGGATTAGTTTTGATACCTTGGTCAGTTACTATGTGTCCTAAAAATTCTGTTTCCCGTGCACAGAATGTGCACTTATCTATTTGAAGTTTAAGATTTGCCTTGATTAATACATTTAATACTTTGTTAAGTGATTCAAGGTGTTCTTCTAGGCTAGTTGAAAATATCATAATATCGTCGACCATAAGTATACTATACATATTTTCCCTATATGGTCTTTAAGTACAAGGTTGATTGAAATGTTGCAGGTGAATTTCGTAGACCAAATGGCATTCTTAAAAATTCATAACGTCCGTGTTTCGTTGAACGCCGTTTTCTGGATGTCATCGGGGTGCATTTCAATTTGATGAAAACCCTTAGCTAAGTCCAACGTGGTGAAATACTGGCAGTTTCCTAATTTACTCAGTAGTTCTTCCATGTGCGGCATTGGAAAGCTATTTTCAACTGTAATCTTATTCAGTTTGTGATAGTCGATTACTATGCGCCATTTTTGAATTTTAGACTTATCTAACTTTTTTGGCACTATCCAGATTGGGCTATTATATGGACTATTAGAATTTCTTATTATTCTTTGCTGCAACATTTCTTCTATTTCTCTACTGACCTCATTGTTATGAACTTTAGGATAACGGTAAAATTTAGAGTAGAGTGGAATTTCATTAAGAATCGAGATTTTATGCTTAATATCATTAGAGAATGTAAGATTGTCGCTTTCCTTGCAAAATAAGTTTTTATATTTGTTTAATGTTTTAAGTAGTGGGGTACTTCCATGTGGTTGTAAGCAGTCGGTTTTAACGAACGTCAATGAGTTATTTCTATTTATTTCATTATTGTAAACTTGTATTTCGTTTTCTGTATAAGCCTGCGCATTATACGCTTCTTCATCCTTGGAGAGAAAAATAGTCAGTGTCGCCTTACTAGTTATTAATTGTCTGTTAGGTAGGTCTATTACGCTATTAATATCTTTTAAAATATTTATGCCAATCAATCCATTAAAATTTATGCTGAAATCGCATTCCAGAAACTCACACAAG
>NW_024035148.1:0-4345 GCF_002237135.1 Teleopsis dalmanni | reverse complement strand
ACTAATTTTTGTTTACATATAAATTCATTGCTTCATATTTAAAACTATTTCTCATATAATTTATTTTTTTCAAATAGCAGAATTATTCAAAAAACACTAAAAGGCTTAGTCTTGTTGTTTGAAAAATAAGAAAGCCAATAAAAAGTATTATTTTATAAGTCTCCTTAATGCAGACATCACACAATGGGTCAGAGTATTCGAAATAGTATTTTCAGTTGTTTTCATTGATTTCAATTCTTTTTCGTTTACTTTACATTTTTACGTGTTTACGAAATATCGACAAACATTCTGTATTTTTTTTTTTTTGTATGATTTCTCTTTTACCCACCTCAAGAATAATTAATTATAGAACAACAACAATATTTTTCATGTAGTTCATTTTTAACAGATCCATAGACTTAACTTAGGAAAAATATTTAATATAAGTACGTCTGTTCCTTATAGAGCTACCTATGTATGGAGCTACCTATAGTACATTACTTTAATCATTTATTTTCTGTTTTAAATTTTATATGGACTCCAATATAAGTTTGTTTGGCAGTTCCCCAGTCCCTAAAAGTTCCCAAACCTTTAAGAAGAGTTTTTCAAAAATTATAATACAATTTCTTGCTAAAACTTGACTTCTTTATTTCTCTACATTAACATATATATCTATTGGTAATTAAATATGAAGGAAATATTTAAATTACAGTTTGAATAAACTTTTGTTTGTAGTGTTCTCAGTAAAATTCATCGTGATACATTGAAAAAGCCATAGTACTTGACTGATTTTCTGTATTACGTATAAAATAATTTTTTATAATTTGAAAAGACTATATGTCAGTATAAGTTTTTTTACTTTAATAGTAACAATATTTAAAGTTGAGTTAAAAATCTCAAGATCGAAGGGTTTACTTTTCTTCTAGTGATTCCTAAAGAGTTTACTTTAGGAATATATTTATATTAACGTATTCTTATTGAATAGCGTGAATAAGTAAACTATGCTTTTCATATAAATATTTTCATTTTTTTAATGTAATTATTGATTTGTAAAATTATTGCTTTTGCGAAAAGCAAGTCAACAACTATGAATTGATTGCATTACTTTAGCAAATGATGTTGAGATTTTTTGTTCACTTTAAGTACAAGTCTTATGTTGAGCCTTTTACGAGTTAGTGCATCTTGGCACTTTTACTTTATGATGGCTAGGTGATTTCTGCAGAGTCCCACCCATCTCACTGACTAATTTGAGATTAGATAGTGCTAAGTAGAGCAGCCTATCGTAGTCGTGTTCTATTACTTTTTAGGTTACATTTTTATTATAAGTTAAAAATTGGTGACTGACTAAGTCATATGTTTGTATTTTTAAATTTCATATAATAATTTGTTTCTTATTTTTTTTTAAATACTTTCCTATTTCTTTTTTTTTTTGTTTTTTTTTTATTTAATTTTTTCGCTTGTTTCATTCATTTAATTTTTCTCTTTTTTATTTCATAATTCTTTTTTTACATTTAATTTATTTTCCTTATTATAAAAAATAATAAAATAAATATATTTTATATAATTTATTTATTATACTTTATTATCATCTTTTTAAATTTGTTTAATTCCATATAATAATTTTTAATTTTTTCAAATTTTTTTTCTTTATATTTTTTTAATTTCTTTTAGTTTTAGTTTTTTATTTTTTTATTTTTGTGTTTTTCTTTTTAATTAATTTATTTTCATTACTTTTTTTCATCTGTTTATATATTTCCATCTGTTTTCATCTGTTTATTTTTTATTTTATTTCTTATAACAATTTTTGTTTTCTATTTATAAAAGAAAGAAATATATTTATTTTTTATGTTTACTATTTTTTATTTCATTTATAATTAGAAATTTATTTATAAATTTTATTTCATTTTAATTTAAGTATTATTAATTCTTATAAATAAATTAGTTTCTTATTTTTCTTATATTATTTTGAAAAATTGTTAAGAAAACTGTTTGTTTCAATCACGAATTGTCTTTAGTGGATTTTATTTATACTCTTATAATTATTTGTACGATTCTCATAATTTACTACTCAGTGCAAATTTTGCCATTAAAATCACCTTTTATTCTGAACGTTTATCAAAATAAATGTGTCATTTTTGCACCTTGTGTCAGTAACAAATCTTAACCCTTGAAAATTATAACCCAATAACTGCTAATAAACAAACACGTCCATATCAAAACTAACATAAAAAGAGCATAAGTATGTATATATATAGGAGTATAAATATGTATATGAAATGCACGTACTATGTTATTATATGTGTATGTGAATGATGATTGGAAGAGTTGTGGATGTGAATTTATATAAGTAAGCTTAAGTTTTATCAACAAGCTAGAAGCTGCAAACATTAAAAGTACCGTTAACTGAATTTCACATCAATCAATATTAATTTCCGTTAATACCAACAAAAAAGGATTTGATTCGTTTACACCTACCATATATACACACAGAGAAAGCAATGTACATATACACATATATATCTACATATATATATACATATATATATACATATATATATACATATATATATACATAAATGTAGAAACAAACTTATTTAACAAAAAGTCATATATTGCCCCACATAAATGTGTGACTAACTTTTGCACACACAAACACAAACACACACACACGCATTCATGGTACTCGTATATTGCATTATTTATGTTTGTTTAGGGAATCAGAAAAAATTAAAGGGCAACATTGCTAAAATATCCTTTAATACCTCATACATTTGAGCACGTGCTCATACATAACAACTGGGGTTTGAGCTTTGTTCTACCGCACTCTACATGAATACTGTATGCGTGTCGGTTTGTGCGTATAAGTTTTGTTATATTGTATGTGTAAATAGCTTTACGTATAACAAAAACAAAAACAAAAACAAAAACAAACATACATATTATGTGTACAAAGCACGTTCATCGATATGAAAACAAAACGGATATCCGCAAATTACCACTTTTAGGCATTTCATTCATTGATTCCAATGATTCCCAGTTGCTCACCAATATCATATTGAGGCAGCTACGGTGTACGTATCTAATATTACAAATTTTGTTTCAGTAACACACATACACATTAGCACATAAGTACGCATATTTTACACATTATTGCACATGTCGTTTTATTGTTGTGTGCCTTTTCGTTCATTACCAACAATTTTTGCACTTTTATTGATATTTTTTTTTTACTGATGTAAGGAGTGTGTATTTTTTTGCTCAATTTTTTGACGATTGATCTTCCAGTGGTATTTGTTACTTACTTCTTTAATTTTTACCTTTTTTAATATTATTTTTTTTATATGATTCAGATACAGGCTGTTGCAAATATTTGCTACAGTAAAAATATAGTTCATAAGGAGTTATTATGAACTATAATAATAACTACAATATTAATGTAAAAAAAAAATATAATGATATTTGTCTAACAAAACAATTAAATAAAACAATTTTTACAATGATTTAAAGAGTTATAGTATCAAAAATAAGAGATTAATTTCATTATTTACTTTTTAAACTACATCTGTCGGAATTATCATGAACTATAATAACAAACTATATATTAAACTATATATAATAACTATTTAAACTTAATTGTGATTTGGAAATGTACCAAGAATAAAATTATTATAAATAATTAAAGAGAAAATAGTAGTAGTAGTAGTACTAATAGCAGTAGTAGTAGCAAAGAACTCTGGCCCAGCGCTAACCTCCATAAGAAACGGGTTTTAAGGAAAGCATTTTTTTAACAGTTTATCAGACTGTTTATTGGTAATAACAAAATATGTGATAAATCATTTAAATTCGATGAAATGAAATTAGTTTTTTCCATTTCTTTTTTTATTTTCTTTTTTATAACGAGGAAAAATCGCCACTTATGGACAGAGAAAAGATATCTACTGACATGCCTCTGCAACCAAGCAAACAGTAATAGATAGTAACAAATTACATAGGTAGAACCAATGTTACGATTACAAGAAGAGAGATGTTTTTAAGATAACGGAACATCCATCTCTCCCTGAATGGAAATAACAAATTTAATAGAATCAAGACCATAGAATTCTTTTGGTCTCTTTATCTTTGTAAAGAATGGGATGTCGCAATGAGAGCCTTAAAACTCATTTCTACAATGCCAGTATGTCTGTGTGTCTGAGGTGACAAAATGTCGTCTCTGAGTGAAAGGTAATGACACTTTAAGTAGAATTCTTTACCTTCTGTATTTGTAGTGAAATAATATAATCTTTGCCTGAAAGAGGATTAAATTTTTAGTGGAATTCTTTATGGCGCTTTAGCTTTGCAAGGAAAACTATATTACAGAATGATCTTT
>NW_024035147.1:0-4347 GCF_002237135.1 Teleopsis dalmanni | reverse complement strand
ACATAACAATGGATAGAAATGCATTTTATTTAATTTTTTTTAATGTTCTCAGTAATTTTCATTAAAAAATAACACTGTTTTAGGAACAGTTATTCAGCATAGAGTGCCATACCAGCAAACTCATGACGACACATTTAACCATTTTTGTCGCACGAACTGAACTCAAACTCTTTTGGTTGTGCTTTGTCATTTTATTAAGTTAGGTTAATCTGACTGACCGGCCGTACGGCTCGGATAGATTTATTGGTCTCAAGTGATACCAGATGGAGCATTTTTGCTAATATATGGAGTGTTTGAAACTGCATTTCTAAGACGAAGCCAACCAGCATTTAGTGACCATTTTGTTAAACAAAAGCTTAGTGGATTTTAAACTCATACCTTGACTGCTATAGCTCCAGCACTCTTACACCATGATAAACCTCCAAGTACAAGTGAAGTGGTTCGTTCAAATTTAAAATTTCGTTAAATTTTTTCAAAATACACACCTCATTTCTTTAAAGTGCGGTTGTACTTTACTATAGTCTTTTTTAATTGACTGCAACTTATTTTAATTATATCTCTATGTTACCTTTAAACGCTTCCAAGTGTTATGTTTCATTTGATATTCATAAAGTTTGGCAAATATATATAATTTGAGAAATTTAGATCCTAACATATATTGTTATCGACAATATTATGGCAATATGTTAAAAACGTTACATTCCGTATATACACAAGTTGTCTATTGGATGGACAACTGTAAAGGATTCATTTTTGTAGAGAATACAATGCGATGTTAAAAACCAAAGCAGAACCTAACAACAGCAACATCTGTAACCTTGTACTGCTATAGACATAAAATACTTAATTATAACGACGCTACATTGTACGCACTAGAACTAAATTAAAGAAAATAACTCATACAACTAAGAAAATCTAAAATAAATTTAATAACAAAAATCGAAAACAACAAAAAAAGAAATAAAAAGAAGACATTCTATTTGGCTAAGGAGTGTACAAAATGTAGATATTTTCAAAGAAAACCTGCATCCTTTTGCAAAGTCACGTTAGAGGGCATTTTTTTGTGATTTTATTTTTTTCCTTTAAAAAAAAACCAAGGATTTGTTATATAGGTACATTGGGATAGAGTGAATGGTGGGTAATGCTTGGTTGGCACGACAGTCAACCAGAGTATGAAGCAAGAAAAGTTCTTGCTATGATGGAGTATATCATCATTGGAGTCGCAACGAAGCAAACTACTGCCGTGTTATTTCATTTATACATTTGGTTGCTACTTGATGCTCTGGCAAATAATATTGTTGAAATAAAAAATAAGACCTAGAACAAAGTGACTACGAGAACTAAACCAAAATCATAGACAGAGAAGCATCAAGAGCGGTACAAGAACAGCAGTTCGTTAGCTTTGGTTGGTTTTATGTGTGGCAAAACTGGCAGGCTGATGTAGCGCAGCAAATGGCACAAGGGACGCCAACAGCGCAGAAATAAATACTAAAATGTATATCATAGTACAGCTAACAACTGGTGTACGGGAGGCAAGTAATTTTAGCGACCGAACTTTTAAATGTACAGAAAGGCATAGCATGGTACTAAAGCGCACAGCTCTCTACTGTATGAGGTACGAATAACACACATCACAACGCAGTTGCTTTCAAATCCACAGTGAATGGTTGGAGCTTACTGGCAAAACGATGACTACGACAAAGCACAACGTTCAAACGAATACTGAAAATCAGTATGAGCGTAACAGACTGACGGCGTATACGACGACGACGACGACGACGGCGACAACTGGTAAAATGAATAACGACATCAGTCAGCTAACAGCAACGAAAAACAGAGCCAAACGTAGGTCGCTTATTGCAGCAAAAACAGCGGTAAGCAGCAGCAATGCGGCTTGATTCAAATGTGAGCTTGGCAGCCCTTCTGTAACAGGGCGAGTGTGCATGACAAAAGCAATAAAGTATGAACAAACTTTTTCGCTCTACACTTAAAAAAATCACACAATGAAATCGTACATTTTTAAAATTCAACTTTTGGTCATCATTTTGAATAACAAATAATTTAACTTAAATTTATGTTAAGTTCTGTTAAAGTAATTTGAACTTTAAAAATAAAAAAAAATTATTCACTAAATATCATATAAAGATTGTAAAAGATATACTGCTTTATATCCTTTGGATAATAAATTTACTGATAAATCATAAAAGTATTAATGACGATAACAAAAAAGACATTAGTTCGCTCAATATTTTGAGAATATCCGACTTTAACTAGATTACTTCTTCTTCTTCTTACTTCTTCTTTTGACCTTTTTCTTCTTCTTTCTGTTCTTACTTCTCCTTCTTTTTCTTCTTACTTTTTATTTTTCCTCTTCTTCCTCTTCTTATTTATTTTTCTTCTTCCTCTTCTTATTTCTTCATACTTCTTCTCTACAAACTGCAAAATATGTTACGTATAAAATGTGAATATCTTTAAAATTCTTAATACTATGTAAAAAATAATGGTTTAACAAAAAACAACATTGAAAATGCATATAATATAATATATTAACATATAATATATAGTATAATTTAATAATATAATATATTATATTATAATATTATATAATATAATATATTTTATTATAATATTATATAATATAATATATAATATTATAATAATATATAATATAATATATAATATTATAATAATATATAATATAATATATAATATTATAATAATATATAATATAATATATAATATTATAATAATATATAATATAATATATAATATTATAATAATATATAATATAATATATAATATTATAATAATATATAATATAATATATAATATTATAATAATATATAATATAATATATAATATTATAATAATATATAATATAATATATAATATTATAATAATATATAATATAATATATAATATTATAATAATATATAATATAATATATAATATTTTAATAATAGATAACATTATATTATTATAATAATATTATAACATATATTATAATAATATAAAATATTATAATATTATTATAATATATAATATTATAATAATTTACTACATAATATAATATATATGATATAATATATATAATATAATAAATATAATATAATATACATAATATAATACATATAATATAATATATATAATATAATATGTATAATAATATATATAATATAATATATATAATATAATATATATAATATAATATATATAATATAATATATAAAATATAATATATATAATATAATATAATTAATATAATATATATAATATTTTATTCTTTAAAAAAATACATATAAAATTATATTATGTAATATAATATTATTGTATTATAATATAATATATATTATAATATAATATAGAATATAATATAATATACAATATAATATAATATAATATAATATATAATATAATATAATATAATATAATATATATTATAATATAATATATATTATAATATAATATAGAATATAATATAATATACAATATAATATAATTTACAATATAATATACAATATAATATATAATATAATATAATATAATAAAATCTTATAATATAATATAAAATAATATATATTATATGGTATGGTATATTATATTATACCATATAAAAAAAGTAGTATAATATAAAAAGTGTTATAATATAATAATAATACGATGTCATACATAAAACAATATTTATAAAGTAATATAATATATAAAATAATATATATAAAGTAATAAAATATATATCATAATATAATGTAATACATAAAATAATGAAATGTAATGTATAATATATAAAATAATATAATATATTATATTATAAATAATATACTATAATATGATGTATATAATATATATATAATATAATACATATATAATATAATATATATATAATATAATATATATATAATATAATATATATATAATATAATATATATATAATATAATATATATATAATATAAAATAAATATATTATATTATATAATATAATATAATATATATATAATATAATATAATAATATAATATATAATATTATAATAATATATAATATAATATATAATATTATAATAATATATAATATAATATATAATATTATAATAATATATAATATAATATATAATATTATAATAATATATAATATAATATATAATATTATAATAATATATAATATAATATATAATATTATAATAATATATAATATAATATATAATATTATAATAATATATAATATAATATATAATATTATAATAATATATAATATAATATATAATATTATAATAATATATAATATAATATATAATATTATAATAATATATAATATAATATATAATATTATAATAATATATAATATAATATA
>NW_024035145.1:0-4349 GCF_002237135.1 Teleopsis dalmanni | reverse complement strand
ACATATTACAATTTTTATATATGCACAAGTACTGAACTTATTTAAAAGTAACCACAAATGAATTTTAAAATATAAACAAATGTTAACTGTCTGTTTTGGATACATTTTGGTTATTGTTAACTATATATTTGTTTATTTATACTGCGTACATTTTTTTTCCATGCATACCACTTTTTGCGGCTTAACATACAGTATATTTTCTGCGATACTCAAAAGCACATTTGTGAAAAAAAATTTCTTTAACAATGGGAAGGGATTACATCATTGGAAGTGGCTATAATGAACAAACACCTACTAACTAAACGTGTCGGAATTCGTTGTTTTTATTTAAGTTCAAAAATATTAAATTATTTGATGGAAGTTCAAACATATTACTTATTTAACACATGTACTCCTAGATGCTATCTGACTGCGAATGATTAAGTTATATAGGTAAATAAGATAAAAATATTCATTGGATAAATTTTTTTAAATATATTCTTTTATTACTTATGTATAGCGTTATGTCTTATGTACAAGATATTTAAATAATCTCTATAATAATTTTATATTAACTCTAAAGTGTACATAAAAGCTTTCATCATAAATCAATTTCAAGCTAAATCAAAAAAACCACAGCCTTAGTTGTCTAATACATGAGCCTACGTTTCAAAGAAACCGAATCCACAGCCTTATAGTTGCGGTCTAATATATATAAATTGACATTTAGCTTCTTTACAGTTAATTTGAAGCAACTAAATTAACAGATTTTTCAATATAATAATATTTAAATTAACCAAAGATATTTAAACTAAAATATTTACAAAGATCATTCGCGATGGATTCGAGTGTATTCGAAACAGCTATATGATCAACTCAGATATTTTACACAATTAAATAAAATTACCGTAAATAATTTCTTAATCTTTCATTTTAATCTGCGATTGAAGAGCATTTTTAGGCATTTTTAGGCATTTCTTATGTTTAAGCCCTGCGTTGTCACCCACACGCTTAAGGTGCTTACGAACTATATAGAAATTGAGTAGGGCAATGATATTTCTGGAATTGAACTTCAAGCACTGTTTAAATTCACAAAAATATATGTAACAGTCTTGCTCCAACTGATCAATGCTATTTGTGGAATTGAACTTTAAGCACTGTTTTAATTCACAAAAATATATGTAACGATCTTGCCTCAACTGGTATGACTAGAAAGCAATATGTTTATATATAGTTTACTGCCAGCCAAATTAATCTTACCTTAATTATTGTATAAAGACCGCTGATAAAAAGCATGTTTATATATAGTTTACAACCAGTCAGATTTATTTAACCTTAACTATCCATCGTCTAAAATTCGCTGAAAAAAAGCAGTCTTTCATGTTGACTGTTGAAAACTGGTGCATAAAAGATGGAATATTTATCAGGAAAGTTTGTTTAAAAGAAAACCGAAAAATCCTAAAAAAATTATAAAATTTTCTAAAAAAAACTAATTTTCTACAATAAGAAAATTCTATCCCATAAGCAATACATCATTAAGTATCAAATAAAGAATAAAAAATCTATATAACTTTTGCAGGTTAAAAATTTTTTCACAAAATACAAAATACATCTTTCTTGAACACTCTTTTGATTAATTTTGGTTAATACTGAAAAAATTCAGATCACTTTCCAAGCTTTAACTTATTGTACAGGTTCCTTAGACATATACTAAAACCCATAACCTGGCATCTTTGCCAGTTATCAAAACTAAAAAAAGAATAATCTTGAACTCATTTATTATACAGATGTATAGCTTTGAAACGAATAACAATCCTTAGAAAACCAATATTTTAGAACTTCGAAGAACTATCAAATACTGATATCGTCTTATATCAATATGTCGTATATAACAAGAAAATGTAATTGTATTTAGAAGATTGAAAAAGAAACTGTATTTATTATTGCGTTGCTAATAAGTCTAAAAACTTTACTAATTTTAAAACTAAGTCATTAAAAGGAGATACTATATATCAAATTAGAATAACTCAAAGAAAAAAACACAATTTGGTTTTATATATGGACAGCCCTTAAACTCTTTTCTTTATATCATGATGTTGACTTGAAGCATCTTTAAATACCAATAAATCATTCAAAGAAGCAGTATTCTGAGCGACAAGATTTTAATATTGAAATGTACTTAACAAACTAAAAGGGTTTAAAACTATCTAGAACTTTAAATTAAGCTTTATCTTTAAGGATAGGTCTTGTAGGTGACTTAGATTCTCTAGTAAATAAGTCCCTAACATTTTTAATATACGTACATTTTACATACGGTGGACAATGACAAGACAGATGAAAAGTAGTCTTTTCGTCTTCCATACAATTGCGGCAGTGGTCACTGAAAGGAAGATTCAGTCTTCAATCACGGTTACTAAGCCAAACCGCAGCAAACGTACTATAAATCGGTTATCTTTCTGGAGCATCTGAATGAGATTGCAATATTTGTGCTTGAGGAATCAACTTGCGTACTGATATTTGCATGTAGTTAAATTTTCTATTTTGTAATAAATTATTCAATAGGGGAAGATTTCAATAATTTTTTGAATGATGTTAGCCGTATGCCGAGATCATCTAGATCTTTCATATATTTCGAATGAGTTATTAAAGTCCTTTCTGCAGTTAGCTCAAATGTTTTGCTTTTATCTAGACATGTCTTTAACTTACTTTTTATTGTGTTTTTTAAGTTATATGCATTTTACAGAAGTATGTAAGTATTATTTTTATTAGTAAAGTTTCATAAAATTGATTTTAGTACTAAATACTATTTTTTATGTATATTTATATAATTACTTACTTTCTTTATTTACTGAGCTGTGTAGTATTTTTCTATTTTGTGATAAAAACTTAAAAACTTTCTTATTAACTACAAAAAAAAAATTAAATTAATTCTAATAATACCACTGTATGTTGTCACAAATATATAAATAAATTTATTTTTAATGAATTTATTGGAGTTTTACTCATAAATCAAAAAAGTTCAAATGCATTAAAATAATTAAAATTTCATTTAAACATGAAATATGTGACATTCGAGCACCACGCCGCCAATGCCATTTTGTTTTATTTATTCCGCGTTTCATATTTTTGGTCTACTTTTAAGTAATTATATTCCATCATTTTAATATGCTGAATGTGTGATATATGAATACATCTTTTTTATTTTTAAACATTGTCAAATAAACTGTGATCGTATTTTGAAAATATTAAAATTTATTATTGACAATAGTGGGTGTTGCCACATATTTGTAGCTGCCACATAAAAAATGTTTATGATATTAGTCAACAAATTATTAATACATTTTTAAAGCTATTTATAAATACTATTTATATAAATAATAAATAAAAAATTAATTATAAAAAAGAGAAAAAAATTTTCTAAAATGTTAAATTCTAAAATATTACTAAGGACGTGTGCGAGTTAGGCTAAGTTGATGCTAAACCAAATGGGAGATTTTTTGGGATTTTTTGCACTGCACACATTTTGCCTTTTATCAACACGTATCGACACATCAATACATTATCGACACAACTTAGAATTTCCTTCATTTAGAACGCAACTTAGCCTAACTCGCACACGACCTAAATATCACTTTTATGTGAAAAAAAAATTTAAGTTTTTAAGATTTAAAAACCAAATCCCACCTAATGCAAGACTGGAATATATTATCAGTTCCAAATCAATCAAAATTTTAACTTTCATTTATTAATTTTATTTTTTTGCCGAAGAAACAGAAATTGGAAGCATATAATAAAATGATGTTCTAGATTGGCGTATTTTCCTTCTTTTCTCTATTGTTAACAGGTCAAGCTAATCTCTTAGATTAAGCTAAATAAGCCACCTTTTTTTAAATAATAGAATAAAGCTTATAATATATAATATAAACTACTCCGGTTTATTTGTAAAGCCAGTTTATTTCAACAGAGGATGAAAATTTTGCGTAGGTCAATCCGTTTTGGAATTTGCTAATAGTGCAATTATTTTAACATTAGGCAAAATTGTTTCACATAACAGAATAAAAGTTGTAAAATATATCGATTTGAAAAAAGTTTTTATGTATAATTTTAATTATCATCAACAAACAACTTTACAGCTAGATTTGAGCTTAAGCTTCATCATATATTATGATAAATTGTTTAATGCAGACCGTAGTTATAGCACTGAGTGACTTTTTACACTACTAAGAATATCCCTACATAACATAATACCATATTTGTTGCAGTTTTTTATTCACATTTTTCGTATTTCTTTTAGTCTATAGTCGAGCTGACTTTCTTTGGGCCTTCCTTGCGCCCTATTGCTTAACGGCAAACACAATAATATCTGTCTC
>NW_024035144.1:0-4349 GCF_002237135.1 Teleopsis dalmanni | reverse complement strand
TTATCTAAAAAAAATATACTTCATAATTGAATTGGCTCATTTATAATTTTATAATATAAACTCCATAAAATTAAGATCAATTAGTTAACTATTGCACATATACAAGCTTCCTTATATGTAAATGAAATACAAAAAAAAAAATTTTAATAAAATAATAATTATAGTAATTATAAAAGAGTAAGTTCAATTAATTAATTGTTGCATATAAATACCAAATGTATGATTTTCAGATACCATCATAAATATGTCAACCTTATTACCAGGCAATATTGTCTATGGAGGCCCAGTCCTTAACACTGAAACTCACAGCTCCAGATCCTTAGGACATTTTGTTTTAGAAAAATACAAGAGTTACGGTGACAAAGTTATGATGGTAAATTAATAGTTTTAATTAATAGAAAATTCTATTATATTTTGTTTTAAAGATCGACGCAGTTACTGGTGTGGAGTACACAGCAAAATTTATATACGATTCGATTGTACGTTTAGCTAATATTTTAACGAGTATGGGCGTTAAAAGCGGTGACGTTGTGTCTATCTCAAGTGAAAATAGTGTTGAGTTCGCCATTGCACTTTTTGCAACTTTTGCATTAAATGCTACTGCGGCGCCCATAAATGTGACTTATTCCGAACGTAAGATTTTCGATCTAGGATCAAAAGACTGTTGACAGATTACTTTGTTTTATTTTAGGAGAAGTCGATCATGCCATTAATTTATCTAAGCCAAAAATTATTTTTGCTTCGAGCCAAACAATCGACTGCATTATTAAAGTAGCAAAGAACAATGCTTTTGTAAAGATTGTGATATCATTCAAATCAGCTCATGAAAGTAAAGAAGCTAATGTATATTCTTATAAGAATTTAATGGAAAGTAAAAACATTACCGTAAATGGAAACTTTGATCCTCCATCTTGCAACAGGAGTGAAGATGTGGCTTTAATAGTATGCTCTTCTGGTACAACTGGCTTACCAAAAGGTGTACAACTAACTCAGAATAACATTTTGACTACGATAGATTCTCAGATGTAAGTATATATGAAATTCAAATTAAGAATTAATTTTTTTACGTTATCATTGTAGAGAATCAACAGCAATACCTTTAGACGACATCAATTTACTGACTGTTATTCCTTGGTTTCATACATTTGGATGCTTAACACTCATTACATGTTCCTGTCTTGGTACATGTTTGGTATATTTACCAAGATTTGAAGAAAGAAAGTTTTTAGGTGCCATAGAGGTTAGTTCACTGTATTTTATATTTCAATACGATGAAATGATGATGATGTACACATATTTGTAGAAATATCGTATTGTAATGGCTTTAATGGTACCACCTTTGATGGTTTTTCTAGCCAAACATCCTTTAGTAGAAAAATACGATTTATCGTCATTATTAGTCTTATTATCTGGAGCTGCTCCTCTAAGCAAAGAAACAGAAGATCAAATCAAGAAAAGGTATAATAAAAGCATTAAAAATTTGAGTTGCTTATTATATTATTTGCTTTTAGAATTGGTGTTCCCATCATACGTCAAGGTTATGGATTAAGTGAATCAACTTTAAGTATATTAGTTCAAAATGATGATGCTTATAAGCCTGGCAGTGTTGGTGCGCTCATAAAAGGAGTTTATGCAAAAGTTATTGATACTGAAACTGGTCGCATATTAGGTGCAAATCAACGTGGTGAACTTTGTTTTAAAGGAGACTGTATTATGAAAGGCTACATAGGTGACACCAAAGCTACGCAAGGTGCTATAAAAGATGGTTGGTTACATACCGGAGATATTGGTTACTATGATGATGATTTTGAGTTCTTTATTGTCGATCGCATAAAGGAATTGATTAAGTACAAAGCTTTTCAAGTACCACCAGCAGAAATTGAAGCAATTCTATTGACACATCCAAAAATAAAGGATGCCGCTGTTATTGGTAAACCTGATGAAGAGGCTGGAGAGTTACCAATGGCTTTTGTGGTGAAACAAGCTAATGTACAACTCACTGAAAAAGAAGTTGCAGATTTTGTAGCAGAAAATACTTCGTCGCCAAAGAGGTTACGGGGTGGTGTGTTATTCGTTGATGATATCCCTAAAAACCCGAGTGGTAAAATTTTGCGACGAATTCTAAGAGATATGATTAAAAATCCCAAATCAAAATTATGAACATTTAATAAAAAAAATTAAATTTGGCTTACATGTTAAATACAGCGGTTATGGAAATTGATTTTATACATATTTAAAAAAATTTATACCAAATATAACAAAAAGTAAACAACTTACCAAGTTCTTATTCCTCAGCTTATAAAGTACATGAAGAAAAAATTATAGCAATTGACACATTCCAAAATTTAAAGGTATTAAATTAAAAAATAAAACATGAAAATGAATAAATTAGTTATGTAGAATCAAAGAAGTTAAACCGAAAATACCCTTCAAACTTTGATTAAATGTAATTGTTGATAGCGAGATATGCACATGAGTAATGGAAAATAGTTGATAAATAAGGCGAGCTGTATAGAAAATATGTTGACAAGTTAGTTCTGTTCGAGTACGTACTTGAAGTGGAGAGTAAAGAGTACCTTGAATTTTATTATTTTGTGTTTGCATACACAAAAATACAAGCTTTATTCATTGAAGAATAAAAACGTCTATAAGTAATTTTAATTCGTAATGAAGATATGTTCAATATCTAATTTAATTACTTTCGTAAATGGTGGAATGGTGCAGAGTTTCACTTTCAACTTTTATGTTAAGGAAAACTAGAAATAATGATATAAATAAATTATTCAGAAATATTACAAATTGTAAGTATCTGGAAGTTTTAGTAAATCGACTAGTTAAATAAGATATAACTTCATTTAAAATAAAACATGTTTATTATTACATATTTTAACTTTCTTTACCAAAATATACATTTTTCAGCTCTTAATCACTAACAGTTCGTTGTGTGGCTATATTATATTGTAGAACAATTATTTTATTATCCATAATAGACTTTTCTTCCTCGAAAAAACATCAGAAATACTGACATATGTATTCAATTTCCACAATGATGAGATGATTTTTCTAAATAGATTTATAGTTAAATTTAATTCTAATGATAAACTCTTCTAGAATTTTGGTAGTTAATGTCATTTCTCGCACGTAGATATTTGTCAGGGCGGTATGCAGGAGGAGTTTTGCAAACCAATTTAAAGGTTATATAAAAACAATAAATTTAAAAGGATCATATATATCTAATGTAAAATGGTCCGAAATATTTTAGATATGTGTCATACCTTGTACATGCACTTGGCCTTTACAATTCCGAAAATATAATTAATATATTAATTTTGGATTATATTAATTTCATTTATGGACATAAGAAATAATATTAAAATCCCAACAAAACAATTAGTAGTTGGTTAAGTATTATTAAACTCACTTCTCATATACAATATTAACGTCACACCATATATGACGTTTGTTACTTGTAGTAATGACTGACCTTAATCTTCTCTTCAAAAACCTCATAGTTGCCGTTTTGTTGCCTGCCTATTGATAAAGGAGACTATGTTTTTAAAATTGGGGCATTTGCAAAGAAAGTATTCAGTTGTTCTATTTTCTCTTTTTCCCAGTTGTTCTTGCACACATATCCTTTAAAGTAATACTCAATTTTTTAGCGTAAATGCTATATGGTCAGCGGTCTCTGCCCAATAGAATTACTGTTTTTCATAAATTGTATCTTGGCCATGTTATTGCGGATCTTTTACAATCCATCGTAGATCTTTTTATGTTCCTGTAGTTTTAAAAAAAGATTACGCGTTGGAACACAGATCAATGGTATTGTGTACTGATTACTCACTGAATTTAGTTGAATTTTATATCGTTTTACTAGCTTTGATTTTGTAGTATAGTTGAACAGTGCGAGAACAGAACTGTACAATTGGAGGAAATTGCAATCTATTGATTTTGTATGTTCCTTTCCAAAATCAGCTCACCTGCCTTAGCGGTAGCAAAAATTTTAACTTGGAAGAGACAGCACACGTCCGTCCTTATATTATTATAACTTTTTGTGCCTAAGTTTTTTTTAATAGTAAAAAATACGTATATGTGTTTGTTACGTATATAAGTTGCACAAAACTTAGTTTACAAAGTAATAGTTATAACTGCGGATATTTTCAAAGAAGTATTGTCAACATAAAGGAAAACAATTTTGAAAAAAAAATTGAAAAATTAATAGTAAAATTAAAAGTAAAAGTAAAGTGAAAGTAAGTAAAATTCTATAAAAAATATAGGCTCCTGAAACCTGTCCTATTAAATCAAATTATGTACTTATCAACTTAGATGTCTGCTTAGCTATCACTTTTTTC
>NW_024035143.1:0-4351 GCF_002237135.1 Teleopsis dalmanni | reverse complement strand
TAGATTCTTATCCAAATGCACCTTTATAATTTGGGTGCCATCCAATTTGGCACAAATACGTTTGCCTACGATCTCTGCTGGAAACACTAAATCTTCTAAAATAAAATACACAGCAGTTAAACTACGCGAACGGATTATTGCACCGTCTTGTTTTTACGAAAACTTTGTAATTACTCGTTCACTATCTAAGTCTTTACGATGCTGATATAACTCCTCTTCCTCTTCAAGTGGTCCTTGCAAACCCATATGAAATATTTTTCTCATCCACCAGAAACTCCATCACGAAAATATATTAGCGGTTGAGTAGGGATTCTTTGGGCGTTCAATTTTTCTTCTAGTTCGATTCATGTTAAATTTCTTTATTTACAGTTACGTTTGGTTATGATAAACCAAAAATGTAGTAATAAATTCGAAGTTCAAGAAATGAAGATAACCGACACGAGCACCACTCAATATGATGGTACTGCATACCGAAAAAAATCGTGCAATAACATGTAGAATAGAAAAAAAAAATGCAAAAAATTTACAATATTTTTTGAATGTTACCAACAAAACTTATAAGACAATGTACGGTAATTACGCGTACTCGTTCTCGTATTCGTACAAAAGAAATTATTTTCAAATAATTCCTTATGCAAATCATGCAAAATTGTTATATTATTCTGTTTAATGAATTATTATTATTTAGACATATTGAATTAATTGCTGCAAATTAATTGCTACACTCATTAAATTTGATGAATGTTACCAATATATGAATGAGCTACAATTCAGTTTGAGCAATGAAGCGTAAACGAAACATTGGACCACTAATTTTAAACAGCAAAAAACACAAGCGCAAAAAAAGATTTAATGAAATAAGTGTTATTTAACACTTACTTTGTGCTCAATGGTCGTTTGTAGATTCTTATCCAAATGCACCTTTATATATAATTTGGGTGCCATCCAATTTGGCACGAATACGTTTGCCTACGATCTCTGCTGAAAACACTAAATCTTCTAAAATAAAATACACAGCAGTTAAACTACGCGAACGGATTATTGCACCGTCTTGTTTTTACGAAAACTTTGTAGTTACTCGTTCACTATCTAAGTCTTTACGGTGCTGATATAACTCTTCCTCTTCAAGTGGTCCTTGCAAACCCTTATGAAATATTTTTCTCATCCACCAGAAACTCCATCTCGAAAATATATTACCGGTTGAGTAGGGATTCTTTGGGCGTTCAATTTTTCTTCTAGTCCGATTCATGTTAAATTTCTTTATTTACAGTTACGTTTGGTTATGATAAACCAAAAATGTAGTAATAAATTCGTAGTTCAAGAAATGAAGATAACCGACACGAGCACCACTCAATATGGTGAATGCAACAAAAATTTTTTAAATCGTGAATAACAGTAAATAGCAATGCAAAAAATTTACAATATTTTTTCAATGTTACAACAAAACTTTATAGACAATGTACGGTAATTATGCGTACTCGTTCTCGTATTCGTACAACAGAAAATAAATTATTATTTTCAAATAATTATTATTATTTTATTTTCAAATAATTCCTTATGCAAATCATGCAAATTTGTTATATTATTCTGTTTAATGAATTATTATTATTTAGACATATTGAATTAAGAGAATGTTTTTATTTAATTTGTATGTTTCGTATTTTTTTTCATAGTAATGAAAAATTTTTATTGTGATCAGAATAAAAAAAACACTAAACAAAAACTAATGTTATACAAAATAGATAATAAAAAAAATAATTACTAAAGCTTTTACGCACGTGTGCAAATGTAAACAAAAGAAACTTTTTATAGATGTTAATGATTGGGTTTAATAAAACTAAAAACTTTTTTTAAATGTAATATGCTCTTTAAACATTCTGCACATATATAAGTATTTTGAGAAATGTGACAACATTGCATTTATGATGAAATCCATCAAATTATGTTTGTGTATGTTTATGAGAGAACAAATAGTAGAATGAATAAAAATTAAGCAAGAAAATATATTTTCTACAGTATAAGATAAATACATACGTAGAAACACACATATATATGATACATATGCATACAGAGAAAAATCACGGAAAAGTAAAGTTTCGGAAAGTAAATTTATAGAAGACAAAAAAAAACAAAAAAAAAACATTTAAAAATATTAGCTACAAAAAAAATAAATTTAAAAGCGACGACAAAAAATTAAATTATATTTAATAATCAAAACTAAGTTTTGTTTTATATTACGCGTACCTTATCTAAAAGTTGCAGAAAGTAATTTGGCTCCAGCCAGCAGCTTCAGCAAAAATTCACTCAAGTTGAGACGAAGAAGACGTAATAGCGCTGACGATTTACGAAGAAGACAACAAAAGCGAGGAACAGTTAAAACCTCATAAAAAAACAATATGAAAAACCGACAATATATAATCGAACGTACGAACGAAAGACAAGACGTCAAGCTTTCTTTAGCTATTTTACTTGAGTTTATTTCTTTTAAATATTTTTTGCATTTACTTATTTATTAAATTTTTTTTAAATTCTGTTTTTAATAAACTTAGGAAAGTTAAAAATTTACCGAAACGTCTTGTTAAACACTTTAACGACGACGACGACGACGACGACGACGACATGGAATCAACCAGGCAAAATTTGTAGCAGATGTTTACTTGTTTCTCCTTTACTTGCTTTTATTTTTTATATTTTTTGCTTTTTCTTAATACAACAATATTATTTTTCATATGTTTTTGGCTTTATGCCTTTAAACAAATTTCACAAATTGTATGGTCACTTTTTTGTCTCACTGGCACATATGCGCAAGAATATGTACATACATGCAGCAGAAGCATGTATGAGAAAATAAAAAAAAAATTGCTGTTTAACTTGCATTCACATTCGAAAAATATATAAATGAAAATTTTAATATTAATTTTTATTTATTAATAAACAAATTAAACTTGTATATTTATACTCCAAATATTACTTTTAATGTTCGAATGTTATAGAAACAAACTTTAATTGTATGAATTTTGTTATTTTCTGTACGTTTCTAGCAGTTTTATACACTGAACATACCGAAAAAAGAGTTTGTCAGCTGCAAGTTTTATTAGCGGCAAATTGTTATATATAATAAAATCACAAAATTTTAATTTTATTTTGGAATATAAAAACAATAATTATTGTTAAATAAACTCAAATTTATTTATGTTTTAACTATTTATTTTTAAATATTCACACACAATTTTCAATTTTCGCTGAAAATTTTTCCGTACACTACAGATCGCGACCGTATTGTTCAAACGCTGTAAACGTAATAAAACTGAAACACTGAGAAGTCGTGTATATAAATCAGTTTGTGTGGATTGTATTAGCAGACTTGTATGCAATACAATCCACAATGCTCTTCTCACCAATTGTTTAGTATAGTAACTGTATGATTTATATGCGTTCCTTCTCTTTCGAATAACAAATAAAATGTTATGCAGAAGTTTTACAGTTTATAAAACTGCACAATGAATGTGGATTGTGGAAATGCACTTTAATTGATATATTTTTCGGCTTATTAGTTTTTTTAAATATTTAAATTTTATATAACATGTATAAATATAAATTATTTAAATAATTTTTTTTAAATTTTTTTACAATTTTATGAATTAAATCATTTTTAATTGCAGTTTATTAATATACGTAAATAGTAAAACCCGCAAAGCAGGAAAATGAATTTTTACTTAATAAAATTCAATTAACTCAAAAATATATTATATATTAATTATATCAGCAAAACTAATGTAATAATTTAATAAAATTAAAAATTATAGCAATTTACATAGAAAATAACTTTCATATATAGAAAATAATTATTTTAAAGACATTTTTGACACTGATTTAAATGAATTTCTAGAGTATTCCGATGAATTTCGTCGAAATAAAAATTAAATGAACTCATAAAAGAATTTTTTAGCCGGTAAATTTGTGTAATTATTTACTATTATTAATTTATTAAGAAAAAAAAATCTTTTTTTCTGCAAACTTAATCCTTAAATTAATTCGCAAATAATTTTATTATAAAAAAAGAATTCAATGAACCACTAAAAAGGTTTGATTCATGCATCAAATATATATGTATGTACTTTAGATAAAGTTTTTAAAGTCATTCTAAAATCAATTTTTTTTTTTTTTTGCTAAGGAAGCTATGTAAATATATAATAATATTTTATAGTATATCTAGATATCGTATAGGCTAATGTGCTTCTGATGTCGCAATTTTTGGCTGCACGTTCAAAAATTTTGTTTTACATGCGCAGTTCATTTACATGTACATGCGTACATTTTTAAATGCATTGGATTTCAATAATTTACTGCA
>NW_024035142.1:0-4353 GCF_002237135.1 Teleopsis dalmanni | reverse complement strand
ATAAGGTGCTTTTAAACTGCACTAAAAAAATTATAAGAAAAAGTTGTATATTGATTATATGTTAAAGGCTCAAGCTGTTCAAATTATTTGGAATAACACAATTAATATTTATTTATTTTTAACATTTTATAGAGCCGTTTTTTACAGAAATATTTTCAACTATAACCACCTGAAAAACAAGATGCGTTAAACCTATGGCATTCGTAGTCTGAATTAAAATCCTACTAAGGTCTTTCTTAATTTTGAAATATGCTCGATATGCTCGAGAAAGTAAAGAGAGAGGGTTTATTTTTTATTTGATATTCATATAAAATTCATTGGACTTAATTAAACTTGTAAGGTTTGTTAAGGCTTTTTTGTACTATTTTCTATTTTTTTTCCTATTTTTTTATTTTTCTATTTTTTTAATTTTTGTTTTAGAGTTTTTTACTACATTTTATCATTAACAAGTTTCTAAATTATATTTCATTGAAGCATCATAATAAAAACATCGAAATGTACTTTTCAATACAAAGATTTGCAATATCTGATGTTTAGAATTTTTTTTTTTATAAGATTAGTATCATTTATGAATAATATTTAAAGTTACAAATAAATAAATCTAAATAGATATGGAAAATAAATATATTTTACGTAGAAATTTTTTAAAAGTCGATTAACTCCACAGTGTATATGTAGATAAATATCCATCTACTCTTAAAATCAGGTAAAAAAATTTAGAGTACTACGAGATTCGTTGTGATTGAACAATCATGTTCACCTTCTTTAATTCAAATAAAATTGACGTATGATACACGTAAGCAGCAGTTGAATTGTTTGCAAAGGACTTGGTACTTGTCGATATTTAAAATAATTGTACTTAAAATACTAAAAATAAAGATGAATGAAAAATTTAAAAAAGAAAAGAAATAATAAGAACGAAAAGAGTTGAAGTGTTTAGTAGAAAAGAAAATAATCACTGAAAACCTGACGGAAACTGAGTACGCAGAATAATTGTTTTTCAAATCCTGAATACGTAAACGAGCAGCGAATGAATGAGCATTTACTACTAATGATCAAAATCTTTTAAGGATTAAACTTACGCAGAATTAAATTTTAATAGAAAAAATTAAATTCTATAGTCATATTATAAAAATATATATAACTATACATACGCAGTTGACAAAGTTCTTTGATAAAATTTCTTACTACTAGCCTGTACATACTAAAAAAACAAAGAAATAAATATGAATAGGAAAAAGGATAGTGACAATATCAGTACCAGTTACCAGTTACTGTTATAATGGACATAATTCTGATTGTATAATCTCTATTGTATATTGTTTATATATTGTATATTTATTACTTACTATTTAGAACTCATTTTATAAACAGATTCCAGTAAAAACAAAAAGTTCCTTACATGTTTTTAAGCGCAGGTAGAAACTTCCGTGGAAGAAGTCAAATAAGCTTCGAAACCAAAATGAAAATTAGATGATAAAAATTGGGTATTTTCTGAACCAGAAGAGATATTGAAATGAAATTTTCTTTAAATATAGTTTTGAGATAGTCTTCGTTTGATATATTTTGACTAAAAATAGGCTTGCCAGAAAAAGCCTTACATTAGGCTTTTTTAGAAATATATAAAATTATTATTATATTAATATATATATAGAAATATATATTATATAATATATATATAGAAATATATTATATATAATATTATATATAGAAATATATATTATATAATATATATATAAAAAATATATATTAGAAATATATAAAAAATTGAACACATAACTCTCTACATTATAAATTCAGTGAGGGTACTCATATCAGTTCAGAATGAATTTGTAGTACAGAATAAAAAGGTTTTTCCGAAACCTTTCTGTGGAATATTAACTTAAATTGATTTAACGTGCTCTATTAATCCCACTAAATATATTTTCACATCCGTTGAATATTATAACAAATGCTCATTACATTTTTTTTTGCTTAAGTACGACATCCAACATGTGTAATCCATGTAGTCTTTCAAAAGTTTCAGAGCCACAGCTATTAGATTTATGTGATAATTCTTTTTGAGTTTTGTATAACAATATAATCTCACTTTTTATTTAAGTAACATCTAGATCTTTAGTTAGTAATAAATCTACATTTGTTAGCAATAAACCAAGAGGCCTGCGTAATTTACTCAGCGTTCTTGATTGAAATCATTATAATATTTCTATATCAGAGTTAGTTAGTTGTTGTGTCTTACAAAAGTACTTTGAGATATATTACACTGATACTGATTGGAATAGTATTCCATTCAAAATCCCTGCAATGCAGTTTTCTCGCCTTATATTGAATGTGGTGGACTTTACGATACCAACTCTAATTAACAAAAAATGAAAAAAAATATTTAGTTTGGCTTGAATTTTTCTTTAAAGGAAATTTGCCATTCATAAGACTAAGAAAAAATTTTCTGAGTGTATATATATAAATCTCTTTTGTCCAGACTAGTAATTTTATTTTATATTCATTTGATTTTTTTTTTTGCAGTTAAGAAATAGAGTATGTCTCAGTTTTAATAACACACATTCGGATTTTTGGACAAAAGTTGAAGATTTAACCTATGAATTCATTTTTAATTTTGTAGAGACTCTATTTGGATTACTGTCTGGAGTAGAGCTTTTATACGCGACACGTATAAATTTTTACCTGTTTAGTATTTCAGAACTGTTTAGTATATCTAGCTTTAAATTGACTAAAGCTTATCTAAAACAGTTGTTGCTGCTTAAAGTGGCTACCTAACGTGTTCAGAAATATTTAGATAAAATCTTGTTGAAAAACAAATTTCAAAAAGCAAATGAACTAATAGTTTTCTTTCGAAATCACAATTTATTGTATCATTTAAATTATGTTTTTTATAAAACAAATCTATAACCAATTAGGTTTAACGGTAATCTATTTTGATAACAAAAGAATTATCAAATATTTGCATAATTTTAAATAAAATAAAGACAACAATGAGTTAAGAAACTATGGTAAATTTAATTTAAAGTCAAATATATAAAAAAAAAATATAAATTTTTGGAGAAAAATTTTTTAAATTTTAATTACAATATATTTTACCAAATCTCTAAAATTTTAAAGTTTAAAATTTTATTTAAAAAACATAAAACTTAGAACCAAAACCAAAAACTTTTTTATCATTTAAAAAAAAGTAAATTTATTACATTTATAAGGTTTTTTCCCTGCAAAGATTAATTTATGTAGATCAGCTTTATTTAATATAATTTTTGTTTTCAGAAAACTTATACACCTACTTCATTTTATGTTCACGTTATCTTTAAGAATTTCAAACAAATCAAAGTCAAGTCTATCTCAAACTGACAATGGAGTTCAGACAATTTCATTTTCTAGCAAACAAAATGGCATAAAATTCCAAAGATTTTCAACAAATTAATTCAATTAGAAAAAGTATTAAAATTGTGGTTAATATGCAGGCGAACACCTTAATGCGTGCCCACCCAATCTTTGGTTGCTCCTGTTCGTTGATTACAACAAAAATTGTATCTCAAATATTTTGTGAATAGTAGATATTTTCGGCAAATGAAAGAAAGGCAAAATAAATGTCATTTATGCAAAAGTTGACATAACGACTGCAAAAATGTCAACGCTGCGCATCGCTTGACTGCTCCTTTTTTCACTTTTAAATATTTGGTGCCACTTCTATTCTACTCCCACTACTCACTTCACGCTTCCAGTGTTCTCAACTTAAGCCAAACACACAGCTACGTGTAGTAATAAAATTCTTAATGTCCCATTAAATCCTTCTTTTTCTGGCTTCAGCTTTCTTCAGCTCCTTCAGCATCGAGAAGAAGAGTTGGTTGATGGAATTCAGCCAAAAAATGGATTTTGTTTTATTCTATTTTTTCGAACAAATTTTCCAAAGGCATGTTAATAAATTGCTAAGATTTGTAGTCATCTTTCTTGGTGTGTGTCGGCTCGAGATAAAGAAGTAAAGGTGTTTTGTTCAAAAGGTGCGTCGGGCAGTGAGATGAATCAGAAATTGGAAGATTGAAGGGTTGTTGAAGTTTTGGTTTTGTTGCGAATGGTTTCTATTGTGGCAAAAGTTATTACTGCATTTATTTTATAAAATTATAGGTGACTTTCCTCTAAAAGGATAACCCAATTTGTTTGATTCACGGATGATTTACAATCAACAATATACAATTTTATTATTATCCAATTATTCTGTAGCTTAAAGTCAGCATTTATTCATAAATAAATTATAATTAATTGTTTTATGTCTTTGACGAAGAATGCATTTCGAATAGAAAAGTGGATCATAGTGATTTATATATACAATGGCATTTAATATAATTT
>NW_024035141.1:0-4358 GCF_002237135.1 Teleopsis dalmanni | reverse complement strand
TTAATAAAATATTAATATTCCTGACTTTAATCTATGGCTCTGTAAAAAATGTCAATAAGTTATTAAGAAAATTCTAAAAAATAAATTGAATTTTCTAGGCTTCAAATCTTTTTTCCACATAGTTTTACTCGGTCCTCTTTCTCTCTGCACACTTGACACAACAGCTTCCCATTCATTTTGCCTCTACTTTAATGTGATCTGCGTCCAATTTAACAACAAGTTTTCTTATCAGAGATTGTAAATTGTAAAATATTTAAGAAATTATTAATTAATTAATTAATTAACTGTTTAATTTTGTGTCGTTTAATTAAGTAAAAACAGCTAAAGCAAGAAATATTTTTTTTAATATGCAAACGAAAAATGTGGCTTGTAAAAATTTCTTAACCCGTTGCCTTTGTTTGAGGCTTAATGGGTACTCGAGTGCTTCGTACCTGGATTTTTTATTTTTAATTTTTTTTGTTAAAGATTTTATCTTTCTGAAGGAGGATGCAACTTGAGATTTAACAGCATTTTTGTTTTTATTTTTTTTTTCAAACTTTTTTTCTTGGTTTGATTTGTTAAAATTTTTCAATGGGTGGTCACGCGTATTAGTTTTGATTATAATTTCGAGTGCAGCGGCATTTTTGGGTTTGGTTGTTAGTTAGTTTTTTTATGATTTGTTGGCTTTTTTTTTTTGGTCTTTAGATACTCATACATTGAAGTGTGGTTTTGTGGTTGTACAATTTAATAGTGATCAATGGATACAATAAACGATTGGAATTGGTGCATGTTAAGGTGTGTAATCAAGCGTTTTCGATTTAGATTAGGTTTCAAAAAAACAAAAAAAAACTACTCAAATCTTAAACCAAAGCGAAAACATTATTGTTGATTAATCATTTTGTAACTTAATTTAGTATTTAAAAAAAAAAAAAAATTTAATGTAGGCACCTGTGCTTGGTTTATGTGTTAAAGGAAAAAAATTAATATAAAATATTTCTTTTTTAATTAATATATCGAATTCTTAATTTGCTATGGTAACTAATATATGGTTGAACTATTTATTAATAGTATCATATGGACATGTATCATTAACAAATCGCTTTAATTAACATGTAAAAAGCCAAGTCTGGCTACTGTGAGAATAAAATTAATATTTTTATGACGGCAGTATGAAAAGATAAAAGCTAAAATACTTAATTAAGTTTATTAATAATTGATTTAATTAAAAAAATGGTTAAGATTAATAGAAATGCTTACACATTTCTTTAGACCAGTTGGCTAATAAACACTGACTCTGAGCTACAAATTTGACAGGACACGAATTTAACCCTTGATATTTGCGGTCTCAAAATATTAATTAGTAATAATTATATATAAGAAATAATTCCAAAAAAACACTGATAATTAAAAATAATAAAATTTTGTTGTTGCAGTTCACTACTATTCGAAAATCTCTCTATTGAAAACAGTAGTTTATATCAAGAAACTGTTTTCTTTCGTCATAACTGATGTTAGAAATCAATTTACCACTTCTAATATGCAATAAAGTGATTTTTATAATTGACTCATAAGGTAAATTCTGCACTCTATCCAGAAATAGATAAAAGCACTTTTTCATTTTATATGACTAACTGTAACTAAACAAAAACTGTAATAGAGTAAGAAAGTCAGATAAAAGTGCAACAAAAAAGAATTAAGGAAAAATTTCAATAATTTTGTAGTGTCACACGGACAAAATTGAGAGATAAATACACATAACGTTTAGCAACTAAAATTATCTAAGCCAAAGATTAAAAAATCTGCATTATAAAATTATTATTAGGGGGCATCTGTTGAAGTGGCTGCTTTGAGAGCAAGTTTATCATCAGACTAGGCTAACGTTCTGCATCAAAATAAGTACAACAATAGAAAAAATTAGTTTTTCTAGTTTTTCTGCATTATTCTAGAATAAATTTCAAATCAGAATTTTATGCTTTCTCAACCAAATTTCTCATAAATATATTCGATGAAGCTTCTCCTTAAAAAACATTCGTAAGTTTCTTAGTTTCTTAGTTTCTTCAAGGGTGAAAAATGAAGGATAATCCACATTTATGATATTCCAAAACTCAATCAAGATCAGGAATCATTGCAAAAATACAATAGATGTTTGTAAACCATCATTAATTAAATGAGAGAGATTTATTAAAAGATCTGTAGATTTATTAAGGTATCATCATATGAATTTATATTACGCATAAATCAACCACATATACGTCCGTATAATCTTATTTTTATAATCTTATATGAATGGATCAACCCAAATTATTTTAACAATATATCAGCATTTGTCAAAATAATCAAATACATTAACATAGCAAAACTTCTAAGGACTTAATTGACAATAAAAATCTTCTGATATCCTCACTCCAACACAAGAATTGCAAAAAATAGTTTCCTAGTGTGCAGAATATCAGGAGAGAAATAGATAGATATGGAGACGAGTAGGATATCTGCTCGCTAAAGCAACAGATGCTCATCGAGTCTTTCTACTTTAGCAGTATAGTGAAATCTTGAATAGATTGTTGATGGTTTATTTACATTAATTGTTTTATATAATTCGGAAACACATAATAGAAGTATTACAAACATATAAACATAAATTATATAATTATTTAAGTGTCTTTTGTATTTAAGTAGCATATCGCTTTAAGGGTCAAGGCATGTAAGTGAATAATTGCGCCTTTAGAAGAAAGTATTTGGCAATCATAAAACCTATTTATATTGAACTAAAGTTTTCGTGACAAACTTAAATAGGTTGAATAGGCATTTATTGAAAATAGTAAGCTACATAATCAAGTACTGTTCCAACTAGAATCATATAGATTTTTAGCTTGGCATACAAAGTGTCATTTTGATGTCAGACTTTAACATAGTAATTGGACTAAATCTACATTTAATAGAACGTTTGTATGAGTAATGATATTTATGTATAAGTGAGACTGTATGAGGACTTGTTTCCTTCTTACTTCTATAAGAAGCCACATTATACGTCCTTGAAAGTAGTATTCAGAATTTCTCATATTGTTTTCATCGTTGTGTTAAGCTGTGTATCGATATGCCTAATGTAACAACTGTTAGAACAGTCCTTCTATTTTATAATATATTGCCAACTCTCTGCCGACAAGTCCTCAAATATTAATTTAAATGTAAGCATGTGATAACACTCGACGATACTCAGATTATCCTGATGCTTATACTAGATGAAATATTATTTCAACTATTGGATTTACATACCTAGATCTACATTTTTATATATTATTTGCACTTCAATGCTATTGCACTCGACACCGGATGATAACGTCCAAACAGTATATTTTAAAAAAAACCAAATTGAAATCCCTATTACAAGTGTATTGTCTATATTTCTACTTTCTGAACAAATTGGATAACCCAGTATTATTCTATATTTATATTTAAATTGACAACAAACTAATAATAGTAAAAATAAAAGAAAAATAAACAAGCTTAACTATTATTACTCTTAAAAACACTTATCGAAGGATGCAGTTGTGTTTTTATTTCGATCTCCTTAATGATATGAAATTAGCCATTTCTATGCAAACTATTTAGTATAGCTTTATAAAGCTACTCTAAGTAAGATGTCTTAAGAGGCTATTGTAGAAACTCCAATTACATCACTCACACTGTACATCACTTAAAATGCCATCAATATTGACATGGACAGCAAGAAATTCAATACAACTTCCTTTGCTCACAGCTGGCACATGTTCTGTGGTGAATGCCACTAAATAATTAATAACTTCCTTTCTGTGATAATTGCAATAATTGCACTCATAGCTGTGTTAATAGATACATTTCAGTAAAAAAAAAATAAACTATAAATTTGTGTTGGCAACATAGTTGGGCAGCACTTAACGTGCCAGTTTGATATATAATTGATGTAATTCTATAATTTATTGTTGCCAGCTCTAATTGTATCTCATTCCTAAAACAAACAAGAACAATTCGATCTTATGCACAAACTGCACATTATTGATTGTAAATCAATTGATTAATGACATGGCATTACACTTTTTCTATATTATTTTATTTTTTTTTTGTTATAGATTTTTTTTTTTCAAATATATATTTTAGTATATGTGCATTGATTTGCACATGTTTCTCCATATTATTTACCCACAATATATATTTTTAAAACTCATAATCAAACTGCTGCATTTCTTTAGTTTATTTTTACATTTTGAAATCAGTGAAGACTGTAAAATACAAAGGTCTATAACTTTATATTAGTAAAAGAGGCTTATGATTCATGTTGTTCAATATCTTAAGCAAATAGTGCATGTACATTGTATTTATAAATTAAGTCAAGCAAATCGAGT
>NW_024035140.1:0-4358 GCF_002237135.1 Teleopsis dalmanni | reverse complement strand
TGCTGTTGTAGATTTAGGAAACAATGAATTAAGATATAATGGAAAAACCGAAAGAATATACATAGATTCGAACAAACAAAAACAGAAAAATGATATGATAATGATAAATAAATATCTGGACTCACTGAAAAAAGACGAAACTGATGAAGAAATAGACAGCACTTTTTCGAGAATAGAATCTGCCAAAACAGTAAGCAGTAATCTTTCAGAGAAGGATAACCTTATGAACATACTGGGACAGGAAGATCATACTGAATTAGCTAGAAAAATTCCCGGCGTGGATAATGACATAACAAGTAAGGAAGAGTCACAAAAAATATTGATATACAAAAACAATATAATAAAGCAAATACAATCGACGCATTCAAAAATAAATACAAGCTTACCCTTTAGAACGGACGTTAGAGCAGAAATTAGAACTAACTTAGACACTCCTATTTGGAGCAAGCAGTATCCTTATCCTCTCTCTTGTAACAATTACGTAAATGACGAAATAGCTAGAATGCGGGAAAATGGAGTCATCAGACCAAGCAAGAGTCCATATAATTCCCCGATATGGATAGTTCCTAAGAAAGGAAATAACGAAGATGGAACTGGTAAACATAGGCTAGTTATCGACTATAAAAAGATAAATGAGCATACCATAGCGGATACGTATCCAATACCAGACCCTAGTATAATCCTGTCAAATCTAGGGAATTCTAAGTATTTTTCAACAATCGACCTGGAGTCAGGATTTCATCAAATTCTAATGAGAGAAAATGATATCGAAAAAACCGCTTTCTCAATTAACAATGGGAAGTATGAATTTACGAGGATGCCTTTTGGTTTGAAGAATGCACCTCGAATATTTCAAAGGGCAATGGATGACATATTACGAGTTAAAATAGGGAAAACATGTCATGTATATATGGATGACATTATAGTCTATTCCAATAGCTTGGAAGAGCATTCTAAAGAATTACAATCAATCATAAAAATACTGAAGGACTCACATATGAAAATATCTCTGGAAAAATCAAAATTTTTTCAAACAGAAGTTGAATTTTTAGGATATATAGTATCCCACAAAGTTATTAAAACCGATCCAGAAAAAATCAGAGCAATTGTAAAATTCCCCATTCCCGGAACGTTAAAGGAATTAAGAAGTTTCCTAGGATTAACAGGATACTATAGGAAATTTGTTCAAAATTATGCACTAATTGCCAAACCTTTAACAAAATACTTATCGGGGGTCAACGGAAGAACTTCAAAAAATACTTCTTAAAAAAATTGTAGTTAATTTGGATAAAGAAGCATTATTCGCTATAGAAAACTTAAAAAAAACATTTGACTACCCAAGTAGAACTAATTCAACCGGATTATACAAAAAAATTTATTCTTACAACCGATGCATCAAACATAGCCTTAGGAGCTGTTCTTTCTCAGAATGGAAGACCAATTACTTTCATTTCTAGAACTCTCAATAAAACTGAACGTAATTATGCAACCAACGAAAAAGAGTTGTATGCCATTGTATGGTCATTAAAAAATTTGAGAAATTACCTATACGGAGTTCAAGATCTGGAAATACATACAGACCATCAACCGTTATCATTTGCCGTTTCAGCACGAAATCCCAATTCAAAAATGAAACGCTGGCACGCTTTTATAGAGGAATTCTGTCCAAAAATTATATATAAACCAGGAGCAAGCAACGTCGTCGCAGACGCTTTATCGAGAATACAGTTGTATAATATGACTAATGAGGAAAATAGTTCTACTACTGATACTCAACACGCAGCTGAAAGCAGTTACCATGAAACAATTTATGAAACCAAAAAACCTCTTAATCAATTTTCGCAACAACTATTGATTGCCAGAAATAAATTCACAATTCACGAATCTCTGAACATTTTCGGAAATACTAGACACTTAATCGAATATGACACCATAGAAAATTTGATAATAATACTGAAAGAACATTTACGACCAAATTTAGTGACAGGGATACACTGTACTCTTGAGGACCGGTACGAAATAGAAAAATCTCTAAAAGAAACGTTTACAAATAAATTTCTTTACACCAGGATCTTTGTAAAGGATATCACAAACACTGAAGATCAAGAGATAATTATAGAACAAACGCATGAGAGAGCCCACAGGGGACTCGACGAAAATTTAAAGCAAATAAATAGATTCTATTACTGGCCAAATCTAGGTAAAAAATTGAAAGAATACATTAGAAATTGTGAAATTTGTAACAGAAATAAATACAACCGCCACCCAAAGAAAATTTCAATAGGAATAGCCCCAATACCACAGAAAGAAGGGGAAAACCTCCATTTAGATATATTCTACGCACAAAAACTGAAATTTATTACTTGTACGGACGCTTATTCTAAATTCGTGGTAATAAGAAAAATAGAAGACAAAACAAACTTGGAGGAAAAAGTATTAGAGTTACTCCAGTCATTTCCACAAGCAAAAGTGCTTATGATAGATAACGAACCTGGTTTTACCTCAATTCAATTTAAATCCCTAATGAAAAGACAAAATATAGAATTAAATTTTTGCAATCCCAGACATAGCTCTACTAACGGTCAAATAGAACGACTACATTCAACAATTGTTGAAATAGCTCGATGTATAAAAGATGAATTTAATCTACTCAATGATACAGAAATAATTTTCAAAGCCATACAACAATATAACCAAACTATACATTCCATTACGAATGAAAAACCATATGAGATTCTTTACAATAAGAAAGAACATACTGATATCCCACAAAAATTAAGGGTAGCACAAGAAAAAATGCTCAAAACCCATAACAAGGACAGAGTAGAGAAACAATTTGAAGTAGGAGACACGATTTATGAAAAAATTATTGGGGAAAGAAATAATTTAAAGCCTAGATACAGGAGACAAACTGTCAAAGAAGATTTAGGAAATAAAGTCATAATTAAAAAAAAGGATAGAATTATTCACAAAGATAACATAAAGTTCTAATATTTTTTTTCCAGCACCATGTTGTTTATATATATATGGGCAATTTTAGCATTATTCAAAGAACAGATATATTCATTATTTACATTAAATACCCAAAAGTAAGCAATAAATGTAAACTTTATATGGCAAGGGCAGTTTCACACAAAGATGGAAAACTCTTAATACATAGATGAACAAATATTGAAATGTAACCAAAGTTTTCACAATGTAAAAAAATGCAAAATAGAACTAAGTAATACCTATTGTAACGTAAATTTAACTGAAACTTGTTTTGTAAATTTGTTAAATAAAAGACAAAGTAATTGTACTAAAATTAAGGAAAGAAATAAAGAGATAGATATTATCAAAGAGGGAGCTATATTAATATCCGGTACTCATACCGTTAATGATTTATCCCTAGAAGGAACTTATTTAGTTACATTTAATAATAGTATTATAATTGACAATAATAAATTTGAAAACATCGAAGGGAAAATATCTGAATATCTTAAACAAAATCATGTTAATAATTATAGAATAATAGAGTATGTAAACTCAGAAGATGAAAATTTGAAATTCGAAAACGTAAATATACTTAATCGTTTATATAATAATGTCTCGGGAAATTCCCAGATCAAAAATATTATACTTATTATATTAGTTATATTAATCTTCTCATATCTCTTGTATAAAATTGTAATAAGTATTTGTAAGCGAAAACAAAAGTCGAACGCAAGACATGAAGAAGAATTATTTAATAAAATGAATAATCAAATACAATTACTAACAAAAGCTTATTGAAGAATCGGGACGATTCAACTTAGGAAGGGGGGAGTTATCAAGTCTCGTCTCCTACACTAATTATTGTGTTTATCGTTGTCTGTCCTAAAGGAACAACGAAATATTATCTATTGTATTAACTAAACATTTCTTAACGATCGTAGTCTGTCCTAAAGGAACAAAGAAATATTATCTATTGTATTAACTAAACATTTCTTAATGATCGTTGTCTGTCCTAAAATATTATCTATTGTATTAAACAGGAAATTGGAAATAACCAAACATTGTAACTAAACATTTCTTAATGATCGTTGTCTGTCCTAAATAAACAACGAAATATTATCTATTGTATTAACTAAACATTTCTTAATGATCGTTGTCTGTCCTAAAATATTATCTATTGTATTAAACAGGAAATTGGAAAAACCAAATATTTTTTATTATCGTTGCCTGTCCTAAGCAAACAACGAAATATATTATCGGGATTCGATACTTCGAATTCTTGGTATAAATACGAGTAAAAATTATGGAAGTAGTTAGTCTTAAGAAACATTTCAAATAAAGTGGTAGCAGAAGCTACACAAAAAAATAATAGTCTATATTTAATT
>NW_024035139.1:0-4359 GCF_002237135.1 Teleopsis dalmanni | reverse complement strand
CAATTCAGAACTGGCACGGACTTGGGGAATCCGACTGTCTAATTAAAACAAAGCATTGTGATGGCCCTAGCGGGTGTTGACACTATGTGATTTCTGCCCAGTGCTCTGAATGTCAAAGTGAAGAAATTCAAGTAAGCGCGGGTAAACGGCGGGAGTAACTATGATTCTCTTAACCTTCGGGAACTGATTCTTAAGAGATCATGGAAGTGCCTACATCACACCTCTTCGTGGTGCCTGCCAGTAACGATCATGATGAATGGTCGGCTAAGTTGATGAGGCCTAGGATGTTCTCATGGGTTGCCATCGCTGAACATCCTTAATCACTTGGTACAACTACAAATAACAATATAGTTACGGGCCTGGATAACCCGACGTCAATGGTACCTGCCACTGACAACCAAGTGACAATAAGAATTGATGAAACACCGAACGCATCTAGTGTGTATCGGTGTCATTTCTGCGACCGATCTTTCTCGACTAAGTCAGGAAGAGGCGTCCATGAAAAAAGAAGACATCCAGATGTGTTGGATGAAGTTCGTGTCTCCGCGCAACAACAGGCCAAAGTTCGCTGGACCGAAGAGGAAATGCGCATTCTTGCACGAGCCGAAGTGGACCTAGTTAAGAGTGGTGTTCGTTTCAGTAACGTGGAATTGGCTAAACTCTTTCCAAATCGTTCACTCGAAGCTATTAAGAAAGTGAGGCAAAAGGATAGCTTTAGGCAGTTTGTTAACGACGGTTTGATCGTAACACCCGTCGTAACTATTGTTCCGATAGCTCATCCGGCTGAGACCGAAGTACAAGCAATGTCGCTTCCAGCTTCACCCGTAAATGATGCATTAAAGTCTATTATGGAGAATGCGCTGTACCTAGGGAAAGAAGAAACGTTAGTTAGGCTCTCGAGTCTACTGGCGACTGTATTCCGCCCCAGGCCAAGGAACAGACGCATCCAAGCAGAAACCGGAAACCCTCGAAATCCTAATAGGAGGCAGAGAAGGCGGATGGAATATGCGAGGGTGCAACGCAATTTTCAGTTACATCAGGGGCGTTGCATTAAGAGTATTCTGGACGGGACTCATGATTCCAACTATGAGCCTGCTCAGGATATTATGGAGCCCTATTGGCGGCACATAATGACTCAATCATGTCCAAATCGACCATCTAATGAGACATGGCAAAGCCCTGGAACCAATATTCACCTATGGTATCCCATAAGATGTACTGAACTTCGTAAGCTTGATGCATCCACATCACCTGGTCCTGACGGACTCAAACCATCGGATCTTAATGGTATGAGCAAAGACACGTTGGCGGCAGTATTAAGTTTAATAATGTGGTGCGGGAGATTACCCACCGTCCACAGGGATTCGCGAACAATTTTTATTCCTAAGAAAGCTAACAGTTCCGATCCAAATGATTACAGATCTATTACTGTCCCGTCTATTCTGGCAAGACTTCTTAATCAAGTCCTTGCTGGAAGACTGCTGGAGAAATTTCCATTCGACTCTTGACAACGTGCCTTCATCCGGTCCGATGGTTGTGCTGACAACACAACACTCCTTGACTTGCTGCTTAGAGATCACCATCAACGCCATGCAGCTTGTCACATTGCTAGTCTAGACATAAGTAAAGCTTTTGACACCGTCTCGCGCAAGAGTATTGAAGTGATACTCAACTACTATGGGTTCGACAAAGAATTTGTAGATTACGTTGGTATCCTCCTTCAAGACTCACAAACTGTGCTGTGTGGCAAAGGCTGGATCAGCAATGGCCTGGTTCCAGGGAGAGGTGTAAAGCAAGGTGACCCTCTATCACCTCTGCTTTTTAATGTCGTTGTAAACCGATTGTTGGAATTGCTGCCTAAAGAAGTCGGCTCAACCATTGGCGATTTTCGCTTGAATGCTATGGCATTTGCAGATGATCTTATCTTAATTGGTAAGACACCTGCAGGGCTTCAACTGTTGATTGACAGCTGCGCGTGCTTTTTGGAATCGTGCGGCATGTCTATAAATACAGCGAAAAGCCTTACCATTAGCATTGAAGCCAACGCTAAAAAGAAAATCACCATGGTTAATAGCAACAGAATTTTCAACGTGGTCAGCACGCGATTCCGTCAATGAAAAGATCAGGTACCTGGCGGTATCTTGGGGTGACATTTACTCCTGAAGGTAGAACACTGTTCATGCCCAAGGACGAATTGATCCCTAAGTTAAACAAGCTACAGCGTGCGCCGTTAAAGCCGCAACAGCGCATGCACGCACTGAGAGCAATCCTGATACCTCAGTTGTATCATAAGATTACTCTAGGTAACATTACTATCAGTTGCCTAAATAAAACTGACCGCATCATCAGAAATACAGTGCGAACGTGGCTTCGTTTACCATCAGATACACCCATATCCTACTTTCACGCTCCAATGAGTAGTGGTGGTTTGGGTGTACCCAGTCTACGATGGGTCGGACCCCTACTTCGCGTTATAAGACTTTCAAATCTCAAAATGCCTTGTTTGGATTCTTGCGTGACAGCGAACACACTAGTCGCAGCTGAGGTCTCAAAGGCCGTAAGGCGACTATGTGTGAATGGAAACCAACTGCAGTCACGACAGGATATCGATAAAATGTGGTCAGGTAGATTACATGCAACAGTCGATGGCGTAGGGCTATCTGATTGTCACTACCTACCACAAACAAACAGGTGGATACGCGAACCGACAAAGCTGTCGAAAGGGAAGGACTACGTCAACTCTGTAAGACTACGAATTAACGCTTTACCCTCTAGATCACGAACCTCTAGGGGTAGGGCTGCAATTGATAGAAACTGCAGAGCTGGTTGTCAAGTTCCGGATTCCCTCAATCATATCTTACAGCAATGCCATCGGACGCACGGTGCTAGAATTGCACGTCACAATGCCGTTGTAAAATACATGAAGAGTAATTTGGATAACAGAGGCATCGCAACATCAATCGAACCCGCTTTCCAATTACCTGACGGTTCTACCGTTAAACCCGACATTGTGGCCTGCAAGAATGGTACCGTGTGGGTCCTTGATGCTCAAATAAGGACAGACGGGAATCTAGATGTTTTCGATACTGATAAGGCACGTAAATATGACAGGGAAGACCTAAAAGCTCTTCTTCGTCATAGATACAATGCCGAGGACGCAAAATGTTGTGGGATTACTCTCAATTGGCGCGGCGTATGGAGCAAACGATCCGCGCGCATATTGCAAATATTGCATATTGAACGCAAAAATGATAACAAAACAAGACCTGGCAGTTATCAGTGCGAGAGTAATTATTGGTGGGTTTGCAGCTTTTACCACAACACATCGGTCCGCGCTGGTGTAGGGTAGTTTTCATCATATTCTTAGCTATTTCGGGGTGACGCCTCCAGCAAATCGAGTCGCAAAATTCCAGGAAGGTTCTAGTGAGTAAGAATCTCACACTACCAACCACTATTCGGTTGGTGCCTATGTAAGGTTTCCCCCTGCGAGTAAAAAAAAAAAAAAATAGCCAAATGCCTCGTCATCTAATTAGTGACGCGCATGAATGGATTAACGAGATTCCTTCTGTCCCTATCTACTATCCCTGCGGAGAGGGGACAAAGAATACTCCCGCGGTTAGGATGGCCTGTCGTAAAAGGCGACTAATATCCCCCAGTGCCAGTCTGGCATTTATGTAGGAAATGCAAATGGTAGTGAGTTGTGGGGCGGCAACTTGCGACAACTGACCAGAGTTGATCCGATCTGGTACTTCGGGGGTCAGTGGCCCGCAACTTCGGCTGTACTGACCATTGGTGTTGGCTTCGAGAGTGGGTTGTGGTTAATACCCAAAGACACGCGGGTAGAATGGTCATTGGTAAGTAATATCATAATCGACGTGGAGTGCAGTTCATACCGGGTGCTACAGCCCACATTGTAGCAGAGATTTAGATGGTTCTCGACATCTAACCAAGATGAAAGTTAATGCATGCAATTAGATTTACTTTATTTGGAACCGGCGGAACTAGATTGCTGATCTTTCCAATGGGGCGTTTATTGACGCTTAAATTAATACAGTGTGAAGAGCACCGTGATTTTAAGTCTCCACGACATAGAAAGTCACGTAAAATAACAAAGGACTGTCTGTCTGTCTGTCTCCATCATGTATTGCAGGCAGGTAATCACGTAAAACACATAAAGACTTTGTCTGCATCATGTATTGCAGGCAGGTAATCACGTAAAACACATAGGGACTTTGTCTGCATCATGTATTGCAGGCAGGTAATCACGTAAAACACATAGAGACTTTTGTCTCCATCATGTGTAGCATCAAACCGGGTGCTACATCCCACATTGTAGCAGAGGTTATAGGTAGGCCCCGC
>NW_024035137.1:0-4359 GCF_002237135.1 Teleopsis dalmanni | reverse complement strand
GTTTGAGTTGGATCATCATTCAATAACTCCTGCAATTGCTCGTCTTCGCTTCTTTGTGGTCTACCAGAGCGCTTACTGTTGTTCACATAAAAATCTCTACTTTTAAATTGTCAAAACCATGTCTCATATGCTTTAATTGATGATTTCACTATATATTTCTACTAGCAAACAAAGACTTTTTCAGTTTAAATAAGAAAAGTGATGGGTGCCGCATATACTCGTTTTCAGGCATGATCACTGAACGATACAACAAAAACGCTAATTACTAGCGGATTTAACTTGTATGTGTTTGAAGTCTATTCATGTGTAATCTTAGTATTATTTATTATACTAAGTATAATATTATATAGGTGTATTTGTATTATTTTTAAATTATTTCAGGTTATACGTTTCAACTCTTTTTTGCACATGTATTAAGTAATTTTATTTTTCAAACTCTATTTTAATAATTCAATCACTAGTATGGTGTTCTAGAATTTCGTTTTGAATTTCTTATATTTTGCCGTCATGCCATCGAGTTCGATTAGGGTAATTTATAATTTAGTTTAGGTAGCAATCCCTTATATTAAGTTTTCTCAAATATCTGTTTCATATCTAAAAATATAGCTATCTGGTATTTTTGTAATGCATATAATTATGCAGCAAATATCGGGTGTCGGGTTTTTTGCAATAAATGTGGCCGTATGCCGTAAATCGCCAATAGTGGCATGGACATTGGCTTCTAATGTTTCATGGCGCAAGCGCGTAAAAGACCATAGATCTTCCGAAGAATTTTTTTCTCGAATGCTCCTAACGCCTTCTCATCACTCTTGGTAATTGTCCAAGCTTCTGCATCATAGAGCAGGACAGGCATGATAAGAGATTTGTAGGGCGTGATTTTTGTTTGTCGAGAGAGGGCTTTATTTCTCAATTGCTTACTTAGCCCGAAGTAACATTTGTTGACAAGAGTGAATGTTCGTTGAATCTCTAGGCATTCTTTTCCATAACACGAATTGGTTTACAAAATTTTACTACGTTAATATACCAAGAATGGAAGCTTAAACATTAGAAGGTTTTCAAATTTTTTTATAAAGTCGCAATGACAACAGTTGGTCCAGGTTTTTAAACCATTTTTGTCACAGATATTTTCAACAGTATTGCATATATGAAAGAAATATTGAAAATCTACACTATTTTTTTTAATTAACTCTTCCTATATTAAATTTAAATATATTTTTTAAAGGTCGTTCTCTCGTGTTGTTTTAAATCAGTGGAAAACAGCGGTCGCTGGCATTAAATTAAGTACCACAGCAGGAACTTGTAAGAATGCGTCAACCTTGTTGCAAGGTATAAATACGCGTTATTATTAACATGTCCTTTTTACGAAGCCTCCAATGCAATTTCCAACATTGTTTGTTTGAATTTATTTCCTGTTTTTTCTTCGTCATTTGTTATTGCTTTCAATTTCGAAGAAATTGATTTACTGCTTTATTTAAGGACTCGGTGACTACGACCTACAACAGCTGCAGAAGCAGGAACTTGCAACATGATTGATTGCGTTCATTCATGCATTGTCGTCAGTGACGCCTGATGTCTGCAACTACATTAAGCCCAGCAGTAGCTTTTTTTCCTGGTATTCCATAGTTCGTTGCTTCGCCATGGCTTGCCGCGGGCGTTAAATTAACTTTTTTTTGCAGCCATTCCTCTAAACGTTTTTATGCCTCTGTGTGATGTGTTGTTGTAATAAAATTTGTTGCTTGCATTGAGTTTTATTTTAGCGGAAATTAAATTTTTTATCTTATGGCTTGCATTTTTAAACTAATTTGATGTGTTCTTCTCGGCAATGATATTAGCAGTTCATTTAATTATAAGCAGAGAAGTAAATGCATTGAGTAATAAAAGACTAATGGATGAACAAAGCATAAAAGCATAGGTGAAACGTTCATACACCAAATAAAAATACATTTAAAGTTAATGGATTTTAATAAATTAATTAAGTATAGTTATGCAAATAACTGGAGAATATATACAAATATATATTTGCATAGAATATATGCAAATAATGTATGATCTAAAAATTTGAAAAAGGAATTGAGGCAAAATTAAAAAAATAAAACAAATTATATGCTTTTAAATAAAGTGATACGAAACTATTATAACAATATTATAATAATATATTAATAATAATTATATTATTTTACATTAATATCTTATAATAATAAGCATTCTAGCGTCATCGAAAGATATACACCTGTTATTTACTAGAATTCAGAATTAGTAAGAATTATTGTGTAGAGTTTTCAAGAATCTTAAAATAGAATACTAATATCCCGGCAGGCATCTCAATTAAATCGGTGGATTTCATTAGAATTTTTACAAGATTCAACAAAACTTTAGCATATCATTTATAAAGGATAAAATCTATAAATTTCATATCGTATACATATAGATGATACATAATCGTGAGTTTGAACTAGTTGAGTGGGACTCTGCAGAAACTCCCCAGCTATCAAAGAGTAAAAGTGCCCACATGCACTAACAAATTTAAGGTAGCTGAAGCTCACACAAAGAAAAAATCTAAGTTAAGTTTTCGAGTAAATTGATTCATTCATAACTATTTATTTAAGATAATGGTAATATTGTATAGGTTTTCTTTACTATAAGTACTAACGTTTTGTTTAGGTAAATACTTTTCCTTTCCACCTTACTGTGCTTTGATGACATTACCATGTTGTTGTTTTAATTCATAAAACACAGGATTTCCATTTAAATCAGTATTTCAGATTAAATAAAAATCAGTATTTTAAAATTTTCGATTTGTTTTAGTATTTAATTTTCTTTTCCCATGTGCTGAGTATAAATCAATTTGTATGAAGTACGGGAATTACTGCACTAAAACAATCACAATATTGAATCGCAGCTGCGTTCTTCGCACATAGAGTATTAAAGTCCTTGGTCGAATTTCAGCTGTTCAGTGCTTATAGAATTTCCCTGCATGAAAATGCAAGTGATTACATTGCTCTTCTGTATGCAATGCTTTATACGCAATGATGTCAATACATCACTACATAGTTTCCAATTTGTTTGGCAACAAAATGGCGTATGAATGCGAATACTTATCCTGACAGCCAAACACTTCTGCACTTTTGTGCATCAGTGTAGACTTCAACGAAGAATCACAGTTCTGCTTAAATGAAAATAGGAAATATTTTCTCGCAGATTCTTGCATTTTCACCCTTTTGCTTTTATTTATTCGATGAGTTTTGCATGTACATAAGTCTGATTTATCTTCCTGTACCTTTTTTTCATTTATTTCACTTTAATCCTCAATTTATGTGCATTTTTATTATGTTAGAAACTATCAATATATATCAAGTCGAATAGATACTCGTATGTATATTCTCGTTAAATTTCAATTTACAACTCAAATAGTTTCATAAAATTAAAAATAATTCAAGACTTGGAATATTTTACAACAGCAAAATATAAACAAAAAAAAAACTAAATTTTAATTAATTTAAAGCAATAAATACGAGTAAAGCAATGTCTTTAATTTATCTAATCACTATAAAGTATAATTTCCTAAATATTGCAATACGAGTTTGGATGTATATAATTTTTATCAGTTTTATTATGTACAATTTTTATAAACTCAAAGCAAATATTTTTAAATTATTACTAAAATAAAATGCAAATATTTGCCTGTTTTATGTAGGATTTCTTTTAACAAAACATTTTTTTTTTTAGAATCCTTAATGTATAATATACCAAAAAAATATAATAAAACAGAATGTACTTCTGCCTTTTGCTCATTGAAAAGCATAAGTCCTTTTTTTAACAATTTGATCAAAATAAATTATTAACATTTGAAGAATTACGTCCTTTGTGCATTTTATACCGAAAATTTTCTTAACCTTAGCAGCTTGTGCTCTTAAGCATAAAATATTACAACGGAAATGTGAAAATTTCTAAAGGAACGAGCAATAAAAAACAAGAATAGAAGATTTTAAAAAATGTGAAAAAAACGAAAAGATTTGATATGGAAATGTAGGGAAAAATAATGTATATATCTTTTATTTTTCTTTTTTTTTTGTTTAGTAGAAATATTGAATAAGCAGGCAAATGTCAAATATTTGCTGAGCTGTGATTAATGTTTACTTTTTACAGTTCACCTGCAAGCTTAAAGGATTTGTGTTTCTTATTACATAAAACCATACACAAAAGTCGGATGCTTTGTAAGAGAGAATATCAAAATTATTTCACTTTATGACCCACAAATAAAAAAGACACCAAATTCGCTGAGTCAAAAAAGGACTACAGAATTAAGTCTGAAATACTGAAGGATTTTGTGAAGCATTTTATAACAAATATCAATTTTGT
>NW_024035136.1:0-4360 GCF_002237135.1 Teleopsis dalmanni | reverse complement strand
AAAAATTCACCACACGAGAACGTTATGGTGTGATGAGAGGAACTGATGAAAATGGAACGTTTTTTGAAAAAATGGAACGTTTTTTGAAAAAATTGAACGAAAATAAAACAATTTTAAAAGGTTGCTTAGTGCTTGGAAATAGCACTTGTACCAATAATTTAAATTTATTCACTTTAACTTACTTTTTTTCATTCAAAATTCAAAACTTCTCGCAAGCAATTTGACAGGTGACAAAAACTCGAACGAAAAAAAGTGAGAAAACAATTCACCACAGTTACATAAACACTTCTAGTGAGTAATTGTCAAAAGTGAGAAAATCGTTCGAGAAAACGAAGTGAGAAAGTTACATAAACGAGCTACTGATGTAAAAATGTCGAAATCTGTGGTAAGTCGCTGTTTTCCTACAGCTACAGCATTATGGTAAATAAAAACCAGTGGATCACAGGCTGCAAACATTCAAATAAATTGTTTTGTTGGTCTTGTACGCTATTTGCTTGTGGAAAGGATAAAGCTCAGGAGTAGGGGAAATACGTTATAGTTGGAATTCTGTTTTGATCAAATTGTGAACTAGAATCCCGCGCTTATCCAATCGTTAATTTTTTTATTTTTACGCTGGCAATACAACTACACACATTCTGTCAAAGTTTAACGCATATCGTACGATTAGTTTTTGTTTGGCGTCTATACAAAGAATTCGAAAAATTTTCTTGTTACGATTTTTACCTTATGGCCTCTATGGTCCCAAAACGCGTTCCTCGCAATGGGAATTTGAGTCGGGGGAAGAGGAAAAAGTCATTTTTCGACTTCTTTGTATACACGGCAAACAAAAACTAATCGTACGATATGCATTAAAAATTTTTACATGAAATGCAAACGGCTTAAGCCAACTTAAACTTGAACTCACAAACTACATGGCCCGAGAAGGTGTGGATGTTATGCTTTGCTCAGAAACACATCTAACAAACAAAAATTTCATTTCTATTCCTGATTATTTGTTTTATAAATCATCCAGATGACAAAGCACATGGTGGTACATATATTTTGATAAGAAGGCGTCTAAAACACAATTTTCTAGGTACATATGCTCATAATTATATCCAAACCACATCAATATACCTTAAGCACAAAGGGAAAAATTTAACTTTATCGGCAGTTTACTGCCCTCCTCGCTTTAACATTACTGAAACCCAATTTACGGATTACTTCTTATCTCTAGGTGACAGATTTCTTGCAGCAGGAGACTACAACACCAAGCACACGTATTGGGGTTCACGGCTCTGTAATCCAAAACGTAAATAGCTTTACAATTCCATTCTAAATAGAAAAAATGCACTAGACGTAATCTCTACTGGGCAGCCAACATATCTTCTGACCATTTTCCATTTACATTTTGGTTACTTGATGCTCTTCTGTTTCGTGACTGTTCCAATAGCCTTACAAGTCCTAGAACAAACTGGCTCAAATATAAAAAGTACATTAGTTTTCTCATACACACAAATTACAAGATAAAGGTAAATCTCATATTGTGGACGCAACCTCAGTTTTAAATTCAATTCTGATTTCAGCAGCAGAAAACTCCACCCCTAAAGACAATAAAATTTACAGATCCAATAAAGTACTTACAAATAGTAATATAGAAAACTTAGTTTCACAAAAACGTAGGTTAAGGCGTGAATGGCAAAAATCTAGGTCCCCTTTAGCGCAAAACTTATTTAAGGAAGCCCAAAGGAGACTTAGATCTGCATTAAGCAAGGAAGTCAAAGTCAGACAATATAATTATATTCAAAACCTATGTCCAAATGGCAAAAACCATTCATCTTTGTGGAATGCTAGCAAAGGTATAAATTCTTCCATAGACTCAGATTCTCCAATAAAAAACTCTCTTGGAAACTGGGCGCGAAGTGATGAAGAAAAATCTAACGTTTTTGCCGATTACCTAAAAGAGGTGTTCCAACCAAATCCTGCAACAGGACAATATAACTTTCCCACTCAAGATCCACCAGCACCATCTATTGATATGAATATCACGGCCAATGATCTTGTTCAAATAATCACAAACAAGTTAGATTTCAAAAAGGCATCGAAATATGATAACATCTCACCCATAATGATAAAAACTTACCCTTTTGGCCATAAATTTTATCACAAGACTTTTTAATGCCATTATTAAATTTGGTTTTTACCCAACAGAGTGGAAAACATCCATGATTATTATGATTCATAAATCAGGTAAAGATCCAACGCTTGCCTCTTGATACAGGCCAATACGCTTACTACCATGCCTTTCTAAACTCTTTGAAAGAGCACTGCTTTTAAAGCTGAAACCATTCCTCGACGGTCAAAACCTAATACTCTTCCACCAGTTTGGTTTTAGGGAAAATTATAGAACTATTAAGCAAGTAAATCGTATAACGAATGAAATAAGACATGCATATGAGCTCAGGGAATATTGCTCCGCGGTTTTTCTCGATGTTAAATAAGCTTTTAACAAATTATGGCATAATTAGGTCCTATATAAGATACGCTGTTCATTACCTTCAAATATCCACTGAGTTTTAGAATCGTATCTACATAACAGAAGCTTTAAAGTTAAATGTAATTTATATACTTCTAATAATTTCCCAATATAAGCTGGTTGATGATGTTGATGAGCAACTTGAGTCAGTTTTAAAATCCGTTGCAGCCCTTAAGGCTGACAACGCCCGGCTTCGTGCTGAGAATACCGTCCTTGCTACTAAACTGTCGTTGCTCACGGGCAACCCACCAAAGTCCTCCTCTTCTTCCCTAGCCGCAGTTACTGTACCCCCTTCCCCCTCCACAGCTACTGTCTGTAGCATTTCTAGTCTCTCCAAGCCAGCGCCAAGACCCAAATCTTTGTCTAGCGCTAATCCCATCCCCAAACCTTCCTTAGCTCCCAAGGTCCCTGTGGGACCCAATCCCTCCGTTCCTTCTACTGTTCCCTTGGCTTCGGCCACTAAGTCTTCGATGCCACCTGCCATTACGGCCCGTGGCGTCAATGTCAAGGAGCTTGGCTCCGCAATAAAATCCGCTTTTCCTAATGCTGTTCATGAGTTTAAATGCGTAAATAGCACAACCACGCGTATTCTTACTAAGAGTAAGGTTACCTTTTACAACATCAGTTTTCTGCACCGTGAGCAGAAAGTTAACAGTTTTGCCTCTATCCCCTCAGAGGATCGAATCACTCCTGTCCTCCTTAAGAACTTCCCCTCATCCTATGATGAGGATGACTTAAAGTCGACGTTGGCGACGGACTTACCTGAGTTCACCTTTTCGAAGGTCTCCAAGTTTTCTCCCCCCGCGCGCTTCACAAAGTGTAATCAAAGCAATTTGCAGCCACTATTCCCAAGTGCTGTAATTGTGGTCAGACTGGTCATCCGGCCAACTACCGCTGCTCCAAATTTAAGGAGCTGCGTTCTCTTCGCGCCAGTAAGACTCGTACGCAAAAAATCCCCCCCTTATGTCTATCGACCTGAGGGCCCCAACGAAGTTTGTGAGACCTGGAGTCTCATTTGCCTCTGCGGCAAAAGCCGCAACCCCCAAGCCCACTTCGCTGCCCAAAGCAGCTGTTATGCACTGTACCTAGTTTGATACAGCTTTTAGCCAATCCGGCACATAAACCAGCTTAGCGTTTACACGTTATGTTTTCATCCGTATCTAGTCTGATACGGATTTAGCTAATCCGGCACATTAACCAGCTTAGCATTCACTTACGCAATCCGGCACATGAACCAGTTACGTATTGTATATACAGATATATATATTAACATATATATATATGTTTATTTAATTAATTATTTATTAATTTATTTTCAAATTCGGCACATAAACCGACTTTGATCAAGGTTCTATTAGGCACTTAAACCAAAAGAAAACTCTTGTATGACTTCAGGTGTTTAAATTGAATTGAATTTTATTTAGAAATGTTCTGCTTTTATACAAAATTATTAAAGCTAAGCTTATGGTAAAAGAGGAAATGCACCTAGTTCCCACGATTTGTTATCCGATGGATTTTGAACATTCAAGGCCAAGGGCATACGTAGGAAACATGTGCATTACCTAAACTTATTTTATTTAGTGCAGCCAGCAAGCTGGTATATGTATTTTGCCATATACCAACTTGCTTCACAAATTTGATGAATTAAATGTGCTATCACTTATGCCATGCGCCAACTCATATTGCACCTGTGAGAACAACGGAATTGTCGCAGCGGCTTGCCTATTGCTGCAACTCACAACGAACACACGATAAAAGAAAATACACATAATGCTTATCAACCTCGCACAGTGGCGTGTGAAGATGATCATGTTACGTCTAGCGTGCTTGTATGATCACTAAGTG
>NW_024035135.1:0-4360 GCF_002237135.1 Teleopsis dalmanni | reverse complement strand
GCTAAGGGTAGGTTAGCTTGGCAATTGTGTGATTTGTGAATTTTAAAGTATAACCACCCGCATACATAAATAAATGCATTTCTGCTAAGGAATATACGTTCATCCATATCAATATCAACATTAAAATCAAAACAATGAAGAAAACAGTGCATGGGTTCTCTAAACATATGAGACTCCTGCCAGAACGTGTCAATCACTAATGCATCACTGCATACAATTTCTAAACTCTGATCAGGGGAACTTGGAGTAAGTGAATTAACGGTAGGGCCTACGGTAGAAGGACAGTCAAATTCAATTAATTGCTCAGTATTGCCATTTACTATGCAATTCAAATAACTTAATCCCCATCTCTTCTGAAAAAGGCAAGTAAATAAATGTGGAGTGAAGCCTGCACAATTGCCTCCACCACGTCGTATTTGTCCAAAAAAATGTTCTATCACATCTTGACAAAGCTTTCTGGTCATTAAAATCTGAAAATTCTTAGAGGCTAAATATTGCCATATATGCTGAAGGCTGTTAATATTGAGAAGCCACCCTTTAATAAAAGAGAAGTTCTTAACAATATTGTTACCTTCGTTGTCTTCAAATCTAATGGATTTGAGAAGAATTTCGGCTTTTTGCAGAAAATCCAATTGTTCAATTGATCCGCAAAAGCCTTTTTTAAGTCCTAAGCTACTGGTGCTGCTTGAATTGAATACATCAAAAAGATTATTAAAAAACAGAACAAATTCAGCAGTGTTAACAGTACTCGTATTACTTGAATCAATTAAACCTGATTTACATAATGCTCTCATTCCTGATGCAACTGTGTTGCTAAATACTTGAGAAGCAAATCTGACACGCATTTTTTGAAAAGAATTGGGCCTAATATGTGCATTTGTCAAGTGAGGCGCACATCGAATAGTTGATTTTGAATCAATATTAAAAAAATGAACAATGGTGGCTATTATGAAATGTCTACCGATAGACAATAGACATTTGTCTACCGAGTCGATTGATAGGCAAATTTGGTATTATGAAACTTGATAGACAAACATTTGCACTATTGTGAATGATGTAAGGGTTTTAGAGCGCCCAGCTTTAATTGAACTAATTTTTTTAAATTTGTTTGCTAAGAATCATTTCAATTGAATTGAAATTCTTTATAAAATAAATATAAAAGTAAAAAAAAATGTCCACAGTAGATATTTGGTATTCGTCTTCATCGGAAGACGATGAAAATACAAATCTTCGTCTATACAGACGCAGAATTCGAGATGCAGCAAATCCACTGGAATATGATACACAAACGTAAATTCAAATGTGATAAATGTATAATTGTGATTAATATATTTGTTTTCATTTAAAAGATTTATTGCTAACTATCGCTTGAGCAAGGAAGCGTTTCTGGAAGTGTTGCACGAAATTGACGGCCACTTGCAAAGCGGTACAACAAGACAAGCGATTTCAAAAGTAAATAAGTTGGCTGCTTTATTAAGATTTATTGCGCAAGGTTCTTATCAGTTAGGAATAGGTAACGAGGGCATTGTTGGAATGGCGCAGTCAACACTGTCCGTAATAATTAATGAAGTATTGAATGCATTGGAGAGCACAATTTGTCCTAAATATGTTTCATTTATAAATACAGAAGCAGAAACTTGTGCGACAAAGCTTTCTTTTTATGAAAAATGTGGTATTCCGGCCATCATTGGCGCTATTGATGGTACACATATAAAAATTGTATCATTAAAAAAAAACACACAACATCTATATTTCTGCAGAAAAGGATATCACAGCATAAATGCTATGATTGTAAGTATATATGAGTTAATGTTCGAACACATGCCAAATTAATTTAAACCGTACTGCAAGGTATGTGACCACAAAAGAAAGATAAGATATGTAAGTGCAAAATATCCAGGATCTTCTCACGATTCTTTTGTTTTCAATATGTCAAATCTCAAAGCGCATTTGGAAACTGAATATCAAAACGGAATGCAGAATACTTGGTTGCTAGGTAAATTTTAAGTAAAATATTAAAACAAATTATTAATTGAATTAATTTTTCAGGAGACTCAGGGTATCCCTTAAAACCATATCTTTTGACACCATACCGAAACCCTGCAGATAGCTCTGCAGAACAACAATTTAATAAGAAGCATGTCCTAGGAAGAGAGATCATAGAACGATGTATTGGCACTTTTAAAAATCGTTTCAGATGCTTAATTGGAGCTAGAGGTCTTCATTATACACCAGAAAAAGCAACAAAAATAATACATGTGTGTGCAGCATTACACAACATTTGCATTAAATACGGTTTGTCCGAGCCTACACCACCAGATGTATATCAAGATAACGATGATAATGAGCCAGAAGATGATCCATTGGAAATTTCGAATGACGACTCGCCATTGGGCGCAAATCCGCATTTGTTAAGGGACGAAATTGCACGTTCAATTATGCATTAAAAAATTGAAATTTAATTACATCTCCTCTAAAAGTATAAAATCCAATTCAAATATTCTTAAAAAATATTTTATTAATATATATATTAATATATTAAACTTAAACTTAAATAATCTAGAAATAATTGTTTATATTTATATATACTTTAATATTTTTATAATGTGTGGTAATATTTACATATGTACATTAAATTAAATTAAATTAAATTAAATTAAATTATTAATATTAGTATTTTCTTTAAGCAGTTGAAGCTTAACAGAGCGATATTTATCTCTTTTGTCGGCATTTTCTTTAAATAATCTTAATTTTTCTTCTTTTAGAGCAAGTTTTCGATCACAATACTCTTGTTTTTGAATGCTTTCTCTTACTAAAAGATTTTCAGTACTTTCTAGTCGCCTAGAGACATCTTTATAAAATAGTTCCTGGGCATTTGTTTGTGCCTTTAGTAGCTCTAGTCTTGTCTGGTTAGAGGCTACCTTTTTTCGTTTTTTACTCGTTGGTGGCAGATAAACTTCATCTTCACTTTCTGCACCACCATTTTCCGCATTTTGCTCTTCCACAATTTCGAAATTATTAACTTCATTTGGCAGCCCCAACTCAAAGCCCTTGGGATCAGTGGACTGATTTAGATCCACCAAATTATCAATGGCTTCCTCCATTGGACTAAGCGTTTGAACCAAGCTGGGACCACCCCCGGTTAACTTGAATTGCGCTGTGTTTGCGGCAATTTTTTTTTGTTTTAGCTTTCAAATCAACCCAAACCTGAAAAAGAAATATAAAATAAAAGTGAAAGGTAATTAGTATTATGTGTGATAGATAATTCTCACCTTTACCCACTTGTCCCACGTCTTTATTGGTGGACCTAAACTATTTAGCTCCACCGCAATTTTCTCCCACGTTGGTCTAGAGCGTGCCTTGTTGCAAATACCTTTCGCAATATCTGGATATTTCTCCATATTTGCAACAAGTTTTGCTATTAGCTTTTTATTACTTATTGATTTTGCCCTACAACAAACCTTATTAATTTTATTATTTCTTGATTTTATATAAAAACTTACATTATTCGTCGAAAAATATATATAAAGTATAACAAAGATGCTTGTATTACAGTGAAGTTAACTACAAAATGATAGAATAAGCAAACATAAGCAAATAATATAAAAAAACAAAAATTTAACAACCGTTACTCTCAATATATAATACACAACACTTGAAAACAGATATATAAAATGATAAATTATATAATATTAAATCTAAATGAATTATTACTAACTATTAAATTAATAATATTTAAGTTATATTAAATTTATATGTTAAATTGACTGTATAAAGCGTTTTAACAGCATTTATTTTATACGATAGATAAACTTCTACTGCTCAAATGCAGTAGACAAATTTGTCTACCGCTGATAGAAAAACTTCTATCAGTTTGCATTTCATAATACCAAAATTTGATTTTGTCTATCAGCAGTAGAAATTTTTCTACTGTCTATCAGCGATAGACAATTCATAATAGGCACTAATATCTTCCCAACTTACTTTACAATTATTAAATATAACATTATTACTGCTATTTTCTAAACAATTCCTGGTACTTTTTATCAAATGGGGTGCATCATAAAAAAAGAATATCTTTTCATCATTGACATTAAAAAAAGGGTGATGTACATCTACTTCTAATAACTTAGCTAATTTAATATTGTTTCTACCCTGATCACAAACTAAATGGCATGGGTAAAGATTAATGCCCTGAAGTTGTTGAATTACTTCAATAACATACGATTTCAGAACTTCACCCTTGCAACTTCCATTTACAAAAAAGTATGCAAGAGGTTGAGACCATCTTACTCCTGCGATTCCTTGTACCATGAAAGTCAAGACAGTACTTGCAATTTTGCAAGTACGATCTTCACCA
>NW_024035134.1:0-4366 GCF_002237135.1 Teleopsis dalmanni | reverse complement strand
TAGTAATTGTCCTTAATTGCTGCCAAACTACATAAACTTAAAATATCGAAAAATATACAGCGCGCGAATTTTAAATGAGAATTTCCGAAAACTTTTCGGTCTTAATGTACCTAGGCAAAAATTCTGCACGAAGGGGTGAAGGTGCATTTACAGTCTTGGCGGCATTGTTCTGTAGTTTGAAGTGCTTAAAAGCGAAAATTTAACTACCAACCTACACAGCCGTCCAAATACAGACAGTAAAAAATAAACTGACTTCAACAAAGTGAGAATGCAAAAACGTAATTTATAATGTCGGCTGACATTTAGTCCATATAAAGTTTTATGCGGCATTTGTTATTGCAACAGCTATTAAAAAACCTTTTTTCCACCAATATTCAAGAAGTTAATCATTTGAATTCGCGCCAAAAAATAGCCAACATGGAACTTTGGGCGCTGCTGTTTTTTTTTTGTTGAAGTTTCACTCTTAAACGACAACTTTATGGCCAACTTTAATGTCAATTGGCAATGATACGTACGTTTTCAATGCTCCAACACATTGCTGGTACCTTCCATTGGTCCCTGTTTTTATAAATAAAAATGTTAACTTCAAACTTCCTCTGCAGTTCGTCAATTTGATTTCGTCGCCTGAGTTGCATAGAAATGAGCATTAAATGCCAAGTGGTGGAACGTACGCCAAGGAAACGATGATTCATAAACAAATAATGAAATATTATTAAATAAGCATAAAATAAGGAAATTAAACTCTGCTCAAATTAACAACTATTTTTTGTTATGATACGAGGGCGATTTGATAAATCACTTTTTGAATTTTCCGTGCAGTTACTCCAAATGCAATAGTGCTGCCGTCAGTTGTAATCTACCAGTGGCCAACTTTCTAATTTTGAGCAAGCTACGTCGTTCAGTTGGTGTTTGATAGCCGTTCAAGGCAGACAACCTCGTGAATTTTTACGAAAATGGAAAAAAGTGAATTTCGTGTGCTGATTAAGCATTACGATCCCAAATCCACGAATTGGGATACGAATTGCTACCCCATCTAGCATATTCTCCAGAATCAGCCCCCTGCGACTATTTTCTGTTTCCAAACCTAAAGAAATGGCTGGGCGGTAAGAGATTTGAGTCGAATGAAGAAATCATTACCGAATCAAACGCGTATTTTGAGAACTTTGAGAAAACCTATTATTTGGAGACAATAAGAAAATTAGAAAAACGCTGGACTAAATGTATCGAGCTAAAATGTGATTGTGTAGAAAAATAAAATGTTTATTTGTCGAAAAAAATTTGTTTTATTCAAAAAGTCACTGACTTATCAAACCACCCTCGTATAATTATAAGTGATTATATTTAACACTTTTTATAATATAATTATAAGAAATCAAAAAAGAAAATATATTAATTTGTTCATCATCATCATTAGGGACGCCACGATCCTAGTTGAATCTTGGCCTCCCTGTATTACATATATGTAAAATATTAATTTGTTTATAATAATAAAATTTAGTGATAGATGAACTACTGACATCAAAATGTTTATAGTTAAAACTTCAATTGGAGTATTCAAACTATCATGTAAAATCATTGCCAGGTGCACCTATGCATTTCTTGCACCTTGCAATAAGTTTGCAAGACAGAGTAAATATTCTTAATTAAGTATCTAATATAATGTTTACTCTCAGGCTTATCTAATCTACTAAGCATATTTTTATAGATGTTTTGTATGGATTTTGTATAAGAAATTGCACATATTGCTGTATTTTGATCGAGTTAAGTAAAAGAGTCTAAACAAAGCTTAAAGTGTTTTTTAGAAGTTTGATTTTTAGATTGACAAGAGTTTTTCTAAATGCTGAATTAGTGGTCGTAAATGTAACGAACGCAGAAAACATTTTAACAAATTTAGAAATAACTGTGCCATTAACTTGAAGAGTTTTAATGAAATTCTCACAAAAAAAATAGCCACGAAAAAAGAAAATAATTCTCCAATTCTTCTCTGAAAGCTAAAGCAATAACAACATAGCTCCACCACTATTTCTAACATAATATAGATTTTCTTAAAGAATAAAATCTAGTGCTACAACTTAGGCAGAGTGACCTTTTTCATTGTTTAAACTTTTGCAGACATCGTATTAGTTATAGTAGGCAAAACTTTTAATCATTCATGCGATATATTAACTAAACAATCCGAGGCTTAAAGTAGTGTTAAGATTCATAATTTAATTAGAAATTAAGATATATAATTTATGGATCTACAAAAATTTATACCTTCTTCTTTCTTCCAAAAAAAAATTTATTTTAACGACTCATTAAAATTTCACCATAAGTATAACATACATATCAATGTATACATATATGTATATAATTAATATTAATTTTATTAATATTAGTAATTATGTATTTGTGGAGATGATTACATATATTTGTTTGCAAAAACTGAAACATCTTTAACATTCAATTTTAACTAAGGTCTCACTAATTAATTTTGAGATACTTTACTTTGAAATCGTTAGGATAATCGATTAATTGCAGTTTCTCATAAATTTTTTTATCTATCACATTTCTTCGCTTACTGTTCTTGGCCAATACTCTCTGACAATCTTAAAAATACAGTATCAACATTAAAATAAATGACAATTATAATTTTATATATTATTTTTTAATTAGAATAATGTATTATATGCTTTAAAAATTTTGTTTTTGGATATTAACTGCATAGGTACTAACTGAGACAGGGTTATAAATACAATGGGATAGAAGTTATAATTAGTTATTATTTTGATATATAACCAAATAATTTGTCCACCACTTCTATATGGTTGTGTAGCGTTTAGCAAAGCTTCAAACACTACTATTCGCCAGTTAGAAATTGCACAAAGCCAGGCTCTGAGAAGACTTTTCAAAGTTCCTTGGTACGTTAGGACGAATGACATCCTCAGGGACCTCAAGATTGATCCCATCAGAAAATACATAAAGGATAGAGCCCTGAAATTATTTGCGAAATCTGACAGACTTACTAACACCGCGTTATCAAATCTCAGAATGGTTACAGGCTCCTTGGGGAGGTATGCAGATCTGAGGTCAATTATTGCTTAGTCTGATGAAGTGATAAACAATAATCCAGTCAAGGCGCAAAGAAGGGTTTTGAAGAAACCTCGCAGTTAATAGAGAGTAAAAGTGCTCAGGTGCACTGACTCAACTAGCCTCAACATAATAATTAATTATCTAACAATATTAGTTAATTCAATACTAAATCTTGTTTAATGTTAATATTAATATTAATGTTAATATTAAAGAAAAGTTAACATTATATTAAATGTCAGAAAAATCAAATTAAATAATGTAGTCAATTTTCTTTCCATTTTCTTATCATTAACTTAAACTTGCATATCCGTTATATCTTGCTTAAGAAAAATATTATAAATTTCCAAAAATAATGGTTAGTATAAGTATCGAATTAGTATAAATAAAAAATTTAAATATTAATATAATCAAATAACTAATAAAAATTTTTTTATAAGTCAGACGAATTGCCTGCTAAAAAATTCTCGCCGGAAGGGCGATTGTATCAAGTTGAATACGCAATGGAGACCGTATCATATGCAGGTAGCTGTGTTGGTATTGTAGCTGAAGATGGTGTTTTGTTGGCGGTGGAAGATGGTGGTGATACCAAATTGAGGGACACTACCGTTGTATGCACTGGAAAATTATTTCAACTTTCAAAGTGAGTGGCCAATATTGATTGTCTGGGTATTATAAATACTAATTAATATCTTACAGTGACACAATTTGCGCGATGTCTGGTGTTGCAGGTGACTGCCTTGTACTTACTACGGAGCTACAGGATACTGTATACGAACACATTGAAGAATATGGTGAACAAATGCCATGTGAAGAATTGGTAAGGCATTTAGCCAGCATCATTCAGTCCTACACGCAATATGGTACTTACCGTCCGTTTGCCGTTTCAGCTTTATACATAGGATGGGATGAACGTTACGGTTATCAACTATTTCACTCAGATCCAAGTGGAAGTTATTACGGTTGGTTATGTACTGCTATTGGACGGGAGTCTGAAGTCGCAAAGAGTTTATTGGAGAAAGAATTGACTAAAACCGATTTCAAAACGGATTTGGAGCTAGCTAAGCAATTAGCTCTAAAAGTATTTTTAAAGATCTCCAAAAATAGTACAATAAACGAAGAAAATGTGAAGATAATGACTTTAAAACGTATCGATAATAAGATTGTTATAGAAAAAATTACGAAGGATGAAATAAAGGAGTTACTTGACAATGTAGATATGTCATGTGATGAAGATAATTAGAAGAAATTAACGTCTAAAATGCAATCTTATTTTTATTGTTTGATTATACAATTA
>NW_024035133.1:0-4369 GCF_002237135.1 Teleopsis dalmanni | reverse complement strand
AAAATCCTTTTAAACTTTCGCTAAAAATAAATTTTATTTGAAAATGAAAATGCTTTGTGTAGCTTGACTGTGTCCTTGTCAATATGCCTGACAAAAGAATTTAATGTAAATGAAATTTAAATGAAAACAGCAGTGAAATTAACTCTATTTGCAGATTCAACAAGGATGACATTATTTCTCTGATTATTTAAAATGTAATTTAATTTTGTTTGCTAAGCGCACAATTGTGGCTACACTTGGCAGTTTGCGATAGTTTAAGGCAAGCCTGGATCTGGATTCACGCTCACTTGCAACTGTCATTATCATTTCACTTTTTGTATCCGCCATTGTTATTACAGCACAAATCTAAATGTTATTAAAATGCCGCCATTTGCAAAACTGTGCACATAATAACGCAAAAATGAAAATGGCGGAAAAAAACTTAAAAACACAAAAAACACAAATGTATATTCGTAACAATAAAAACTTTCAAATGAAAGAAAAATGGAAATGGGAAAATGGAGAATGGAAAATGAAATGTAGGAAAAGTATGGGAAAGCGGAAAATTACAGGCACTTAAGAAAGGCAACATCAAGTTGACTTTAATAGGAGTTCGGAAAATTCAACAAATGGTAGGAAATCTTATAAGAAATCAACGGCATGTGGCGGTGTTAAGTAAATACCGCAAGGATACTGGTCAGAGGAAAAGTTAAATGCAGTGTGAGGCATAAGTAAGTATAAAATCTGCACTGAACACGCAACTGTGTCGTGTGTCAGTAAGTCACTGTAATCGGCACAAATATAATGACTGCCACTACTGCTACTGCCATTACTGCTGCTATTACTGCCACAAGGACTATAAGGCATGAGGCATGGGGCATGGGGCATAAGGCATAAGGCATGGGACACCTTCTGGCACGAATAATGTCACTAAAATCACGAACATTGAAAGTGCACAGAGCATTTAAAAGTACAAAAAACATCTGACAACAAAAACACTCATAAAACGAAATCGTCGAAACACTTTCTTAGCAGAAGACTGAGGCGCAGCAGTATGAGTAGTTGAGATATGTACTACATAAAAAAGACTTGTCATGAACGTCTCGGAGCGCTTCATTGGCTTCATGGTGGCGCAGGCAGCGCTGACATTGCTTGTGTAAGCAGACAAATGCACATGCAATGTAATAGTGAAATGACATGAACAATTTAATATTTTATGCAGTCCACAGCAAAATATTTGAACAAAGTGCGCAGGCAGGACGCAAACAGAGCGCAGACAGCTTGTCAGTTATAATGAATAGTGGCAGGCTTGCTCCTTTATGCCTTTATGCCTTCATCCTTCAGTTCAGTTTGAGTCTGCATGCAACATCGGCTTACACATGTCACACAGGGCTGCAGGGCTAATAAAATATTTATGCTTGATTATTATAACAGATTTTGTATTAGCCTAAGGCAAAAAATAATATTATTTTTTAATATTTTCAATATCTCGATGCATGGCTTCAGGAATACTTAAGTGGCAAAATGTTGCTCATACGACATGTGCAATTAAGTAGAAAAAGTATGCATTAACATGTGCATATGAAAGGAATATTTCTATTTCTTTAAAAGTTCGTTAAAAATTATATTAATTCATTTTAATTTCTTAATTAAAAACTGAGTTAGTTAATTTAAACAAATATTTTATAATAAATGCCTTAAATATAACAGAGTTGCTTTGGTGGCATATTTCAGAAATAAATTTAATGCAGAAAATGTAATTCCTACTGGAGCATAGGAGAACATGTGGAATTGTATTTGTAATGAAAATGTCAATACAACTATTAGTTAATTCAGATTGGAAAAGTTTATTGAGAATAAAGTGTTTTAAAAGTATAGTATATAGTGATTAACATTCAAAAAGTTCAGGTCTTATATAGCTATTACATATTACAATATTTAGACGGAAAGCATCAAAAGCCACAGTGTGAACTTATTATAGTATACTCCAATAACCGATATAAATAGTTAAAAACTCTTAACGAGCTTTCTAAGCTATAGGTCACATATAATACCTTGCATGGGTGATGGTATTCAAGGTAATTGCGTGGCAGCTAGTCTTGCAAGGTAAGGTATTATATTATATCAAAAATAATATATAAGACTATACTAACTTCCATGGTACACAGACGGCTCTCTCACCAATGAGGGAGCTGGAGCTGGTGTTTATGGACCAGACAAAAAATACTGGGATGCATTAGGAAACAATACAACCATCTTTCAAGCGGAAATATACGCGATAGATAGATGCGCAAGTTTCAATCTTGAACGTAACTACCGGAACCGTAAAATTGCAATACTGACTGACAGCCAGGCAGCTATAATGGCACTCATATCTTACCAGGTAACATCCAAACTGGTATGGGAATGCATTGACAAGCTGAACACACTTAGTGGGATCAATCAGGTACACCTTTTATGGATTCCGGGACATACTGATATCCAAGGTAATGAAATGGCATCAAGAATGATAGGCCCAGAACCATTCTGTGGTCTAGGCAAAGGAGCTCTATCCATTATTATGAATGACGCAGAGAAAAAAGAAAGAGAACTCTATTGGGTAATGCTACCAAGACTCTCGCAATCTAAAATGCTTTTAGGGACTTACAACCTAAAACGCTTTAAAGATTGTATAGTACAATCATAAACTAACATAAGAATTATTACGGGATTACTGACCGGTCACTGCAGATTGAATAATCACCTATCGAAGTTAGGAATTCAATCCAACTCAGACTGCAGATACTGCAGGGAAGAGAGTGAAACGGCATACTATGTGCTTGGGGAGTGCCCTGCACTGATGCATAAGCGGAAGAAACACCTAGGAGGGTATTTCGTGGATCATAAGGATTCAAGACTGCGGAAGATAGGATCCATACTGTCTTTCATTAAAGAGATCGGACTTGGAAAAATAATCTAACCCGACAAAGGGGCAGAATAGATCTTTTAGGTCGCAGTGCACGATCCCTTACTCAATAAAAATAAAAATAATACTAACTTCAGCACTCATTGTCTACCAAAAATTCTTCCAAGAAATATTTTTGAACCGACTAAAGTTCAATTTTCAAGTTTGATATCACACTGACCTGATTTGCTTTATGATAACATTTCACCATTTTTTCTTTTATATTAAAAGAATTATTTACCATGGCACTCTACAGAAGTTATATTATCATATCTTTTTTACCTATATCTTCAGTATGTCATCATCATTAAAGTAACATATTGGCAACTGATAATCATTTCATATATCCGCATTGTTTGTTTGCCATAAAAATTTTTCTTAAAACATCAATACTTCCAATGAATTTTTCATAATATTCTCTAGTAATTGGTGGTATCTCTGTATGAACTTCTAGAAACATTTGTATACAGATAACACCTTTTGATGTTTGCTTGACAGGAATGTGAGTGCAATTACTAAAAATGGAAATAAAGTTGGATTTGCATAAATGACATTAGAGACGAAGTCATAACTTGCTTTCGCAATTTACCATAATGTAAGTATTTTATTTGACATCAAACGCTCCATAAACTACAATAATTTAGTGCCATCAGCACAAGTAATAGACCACAATAACATATTGTAAGCTCTACTGTTGTTCTACTAATACTGCAGCCAACAGCAATGACAAACAACAACAATAGTACGAACAACACCAACAACACCAACAACACCAACAACACCAACAACACTAACAATGACATCAGTCAACTCAGCAATATTTTGTATTTTTACATATAAAACATTGTGCTGTGTACTTTGTAATTTGTGTATATTTGTGTGTTGTGTTGTGTTGCGTTGTGTTGTGTTGTGTTGTGTACTGTGTATTGTACACTTTTATACACTTAAAAATGCTTTTATTTGCATTTCCTTGTTGTTAAGCACCCTGTTGTCTGCTTGCTAACTTCCGTTGACCGAGCTAATGATGGCACTATTTCGTTTGTTGGGTTATGCCATGTTTTTTATATGAATTGTTTTTTATGGTAAATTGTTACAAATGTCCTTTTGCCAAAGGAACAATGTAAAGTACACTAGCAAAGAAATAAGTCTTGTACTTTCGTTTTTAGTAGTACCATTTTATAGGTTAAAGGTAGAGTACAACAAGATGAAAACATTGTAGGACTTTGTACTGCAGTCACTGAAACAAATTATTAAGACTCTGATTTATTTATTTCAGTCAAAGAACTTTCATAGCACTTTCTTTCATAAGAAAAGGACTAAATGTACAAAAAAAAAAAAGTTAAAAAACTATTTTGTTTAAAGTCTTTAACTAGTTTTATTTTGGTACATACGTTTAATTAAAGAATTTATAAAATATTCTTACTATTTTTCACATTTTTATTTTAA